>NC_140913.1:491849-501849 GCF_045865225.1 Trachurus japonicus | reverse complement strand
GACATGAACGATGGAGTGACTAACAGAGTTGACTCCTCTCCTCCTCCTCCTCCTCCTCCCCCTCTTCCTCTCCTCCTCCTCCTCTCCTCCTCCCCCTCCTCCTCTTCCTCTCCTCCTCCTCCTCCTCCTCTCCTCCTCCCCCTCCTCCTCCTCCTCTTCCTCCTCCTCCTCCCCCTCCTCTTCCTCCTCCTCCCCCTCCTCTTCCTCCCTCCTCCTCCTCCTCCTCTCTTCTTCCTCCTCCTCCTCCTCTTCCTCCTCCTCTTCCTCCTCCTCCTCCCTCCTCAGACTACACCGACCTCGCCATGGGAACGGTGAAGCAGACTCAGGCGATCCCGTTCACTGGACCGATCTCGCTGCTCGTCACGCAGCTGCGCAGCCTCGCGGGTGAGTTGGCTCCGCCCCCTTCGTCCTCTAACTCCTCCTCCTCCTCTTCCTCCTCTTCCTCTTCCTCCTTCCTCCTCCTCCTCCTCCTCCTCCTCCTCCTGCAGTAGCATAGATATACAGTATATATACTGACTAGATGCCGCGTTCTGCTTCTCAGCGTACGTCAACACGGCCGCCATCTTGGTCCGGGGGTTCTGACCATAGACATAATAAACGTCTGACCAGCAGTCAGACCCGGTCGGACCAAGGGGGCAGTTGTGGGTCTGAGAAGTGAAGCTCACTTCCGCGTTCAAAAAACTGCAATCCCCTCGGCTTCCTCTGGGGGCTGGTGTCAGAAGGGAGCATTCCCCATAGACCCCCATGTTAAAATCGCCGACTTTACATCCTCAATAAACATGTTAAAAGCCTGGTGTCAGGACGTTTTTTGGTCTCAATCGATAGTTTCTATCCCAGCACACACTCTGAGGGGGGTGAATTTTTTTTTAACTCTACCGTTTTACTGTTATTAGGTTAAAATTCTGGCCAATTAGGGCGCGGAAACGTTGAGTGACAGGTCCGAGCAGCTCCGTGGACAGCTGCTTCGAGGCCAGTGGGCGGGTTCTCGGCCGGCCAATCCAACATGGCGCTGTTCAGGCCGCCATGTTGGAGTCACAAAAACGACTCCCCAAAACCAATGGGTGACGTCACGGACGCTACGTCCATTCTTTTTACAGTCTATGGGTCGGACCCTTGTAGAACTAATTTCAGTGTGTTTATGCATGTGGGTGTGTGTGTCTGAGTATGTAAGTGTATGTTTAATACATAAAAAAAAAATTATAAAAATTTTTCAAAGATTTTTTGTTGTTGTTGTATCATAAACATATGTCTGACATTTATAATAAACCAAACGGCTTGAAAATCGGTTGAATATTTGGTGAGTTATGGCGATTTTAATGGTTAATAGACGTCTGCCTCTGTTGACTAGTGCAGTAAGTAGACACGGCTTCCCCCTGACCAAGATGGCCGCCGCGTTAACGCATTCCACTCAATAGAGTTGCCTAGGAACGCGGCATCTAGTCAGTACATATATATATATATCTATGCTGCAGTAGAAGCTGTAACTTCCTGTTTCCTCTGTGTGTGTGTGTGTGTGTGTGTGTGTGTGTGTTTCAGGCGACGTGGAGCAGGTCGAGGGGACGGAGAAAATCACGGTGAAGATCTTTAAGAGCATCACGCTGGTTCACGAGGCCGGGATGGTCGTACTGGAGGTCGGACACTCGAACGCAACACGACACTTTTTACACTCATCATCCACCACATGTCGCCTGAAGTGGCTAAAACTCACCTGTTTATCAAAACTTTATTAACTCTGAGCACACGAACACGTCCGTTTTTATTTAAACCAGTTTAGAAACATTAAATATACAGTTTATGACATGGTTATGTAGCTGCAGTCAGGTTTTATTAATGCTCAGTATTTGTTCTACATGTTTATTTCAAACTATTTTGTATATTTTATAATTTTATTTATGTTTTTAGACACAGATCTCACTCAGACCTGGTTACAGATACATTATTAGCCAGTTAATACATTCATTACACAGATATATACAATAATTATGACAATTTTTTATTTTATCACACTTTTTCAAACACTACAAAAATCTCAACACAAATAAAACAGAGAAGAATGTAAAAACAACAGACAATTGAAGTAAAAAACTCGATAAACTAATTGATGCAGCAATAAAATTTATAAATCAATAAATAACTGAAATAAAATTATTAATAATGAAAATGTTCTCGTCTCAGTGGGTCGCCAATCCGCTCAACGACATGTACGCTGACGCCGTCACCACGGTGATCCTGGAGGTCCAGTCCAACCCCACCGCCCAGAAATGTCAGTGAACGCATCACGAGGGAATTTATTTTAATTTCACTGATGAACAGAAACTTTACTGACGCTTGTTTGTTTGTTTGTTTGTTTGTTTGTTTGTTTCAGTCCACGAGGGCAGGAAGGAAACGTTCGACATGGAGCTGTTCGTCGAGCGACTGGAGCTGATGCTGCAGTGAGTCTGAACGCCTGTAGCTACACCTCGAAAATGGTTTTAATGGTTAAAATATCGGACAAAACTGTAGAATCTGACACTTTTTAAGTTAAAATTAAACCTAATTGATCCAAATATAAGAGAATAAAACTTTTAAATGAAGATAAAGATTAAAGATTTTCTGTTTTCACCTGGTAAAATGTTTTTTTTTCTGTTTCAGCGACATGTTCGGGGACGACTGCGTGAATTTCAAAGACAGTAAAAGCCTGAGTGTGACGGTGGACGGAGTCACGGCGTGCATCGACCCAGAGACCAGAGTGAGTCCAGCTTCTGACATCTATTCTATACACGAACATTAAAGGGATAGTTCAATATTTTGGCAAATTCGCCTACAGTATAGGGTTGTCACGATACCAGAATTTCAGTAGTCGATACCAATACCTGTGAATTTCCACGATTCTCGATACTAATTCGATACCACGATTAAAAAACAAAAACAAAACAGAACCCATGTACTTTTAAATTCACTACTTTATTGAAAACTGTTTCAACATCTTTTTGCACAGAATTTAATAGGGCTGCCCCCAAATAGTCGACCAAGCACTGGTTGACTAGAGCACTGGAAAAGAGAGTAACGACACCACCATTGACTCCCGTGGTAAGGGTTTTGCGCCCCGAGTGGCAGGATATGGGTCTTGCAAAAGCGCCCAGAAAACTCATTCACTCCAATGTATGTGTGTTGCCTATGTGTTAATATTTATCTGTAAAGGGTCCTCAATGATGCTATTAACGTGGGTGATCTATAAATGTCCTTAAATTATTGAAAATACCACACTTGCTCATTCACCAACAATGCAGAGATGTCAGTTCTTGGGCGCTTTTGCAAAACCCATATTCCGCCATCAGGAGGCGCTTCCATTGGACCAATGCGTGTCGTTACTCACTTTTCCAGTGCTCTATGGTTGACCAAAAAAATCATTAGCCAACCAAAATTTCAATGGTCGATTGTTCGCAGGAAAAAAAACAAACATTTGGAGCCGTGTCTTGTTAAAATAGTCAAAATCAATATGACTGAACTGTATATGAAAGGCTATAGGGCTTTTAATTTGAAGGGCCAGATACAGGAAGTCGTGACATGATTAGTTGACTAATGACGACCAAGGGAATTATGGTGATAGGAGAATTTGCCAAAATGTTGAACTATCCCTTTAACGTCTGGTTCATCATAATGGTATTTACAGGGTTCCTACGCAAGTATGGAAAGTATGGGAAAGTATGGAATTTGATTTTATACATTTCCAGGTCTGGAAAAGTATGGAAAATGGAAATTATTGTATGGAAATGATCTGGCTTAATACTTAATACTTATCTGGGTTTGGTCTGATCTGAAGTTATCTGGGTTAATTATTTTTGTATGTGCTACCTATAGCTACAATCTCCTGGAAATAATTTGGTAACATAATGGCATAGGGGAGAGTGGGGTAATTTGTGCCATGGGGCCTGGGTTAAGTTGTGCCAGTGGCAGTGCTGTCTGTGTATAGGAGAAACATGGCAGTGGGCACGGATTCGCTTGAAACTTAACATGTGTGATGAGGGACCGCCCCTGAACACACCTGCCCAGTCTGGTTGTGCTCGTAGTCTGGTGGATGAACAAAACATGGCGTTTCTTTGTGCCACAGCCCCCAGCCTGCCTCAGGCCTCCACGACTACATGGGGACAAGCGAGGGCCCGATCATCGCCGCTTCTGGCTTTAATTTTGTATTGAATGTCTTGCTTTTATATAGCATTAACATTTGTGAGATTAAAATTATCTGTTTTACTTCAATTATCAATGGCACAATTTACCCCAGTGAATTCTCTCCAATGGCACAACTTACCCCGCACCGGGGGCAAGTTGTGCCAGATTTTTTTTTTTTTTTCTAAAGCTATATTTCTGAAACAGTTGATTTAAGATTCAAAGTGATTGTTCCCAGGGATGCACAACATCCTAAACTATATGTACATTTATAAAACGGAAAGGTGAAATCCCGCAATCTGATTGGTTGTTAACCGTGGTATATTGAGCATATACCACGGCTACTATTCTAAAACCTTATCACAGCGTAGGCTATCACTCCGCGTCAGGCACGTATGACTGGTATGAATGGAAGTTGTTGTCATGTATCCATGACAACGGACTGTTGCAGTCCGTAGCCAAACACAGCTGATGTTTTTACGATGTTAAAAAACGGACTAAAGTAGTTGAATTCACATGTTTGAGGTGAACTTTCACCTGCGGGGACGGTTAACAACGGTAGAGTGGACTGAGCAGTGACATTAACCTGAAAAAAAGCGGAGGAAAAGACGAGATGCAGAGCTAATTTGGAGCTAACGTCTGGAGAGGTGGGACTATTTTTTTCACAGTGAGGCTATTTTATTGGATAATATATTTCTGGTTGAATAAAACTACATGAAATTGATTGCGTATCCCTCTTTTATATTGCCTTTATTTGTAACCGTTTTATAAAAGCAATATATCACTCCAGGCCGTGGTATATGCTCATTATACCACGGCTAAGGGGCGTTGTTCGGCCCGGCCTGGAGTGATATATTGCTTAAATATTAGTTGGGGGCATTATTATAATCCCCTTGCTTTAAAGGCAATTTAAGTAAAAATTGGCACTACTTACCCCGCTCTCCCCTACACATTCAGAATAATGAAAACAAATGATTAATTGCATGATTTGTTTATATAATGCACAACTATTTACTCAAATATCACAAATTATTTGAATTTTTTTACCGAGAAGTCTGGAAATTAGGGTCTGGAAAAAGTATGGAATTTGGAAATTTCAAATGTGTAGGAACCCTGGGTATAAATCAATACTCAATAATCAGCTGATAACACCATGATGACCTCTGACCTCTGACCCTCAGGCCGTGACCTGCGCGGACGACGACTCTCTGAGGGAGATGGTCGAAGTGGCCGTCCACCGTCTCTACGACGCCCTGAGCCCCGCCTTCACGCCACGCCCCCTCTGTGATGTCATCAGCAGCAGCAGCGCGTTGCCGTCGGTGATGTAGCGGTGGACGATGAACTGACGTTTCTCTGTCACACTCTCTTCAGTCCTCGTAGTATCGATCGATCGGCAATAATCGGTCGATAACGGACCGATGCAGATGTTCGTTCGTTCATTTCTTTGACTCGAGGACTTTTGAGTTTTTCCAGCTTCTTCGTTGGAAACTTGGTTCCAAAGGAATCGGCTTCAGGAGACGGACCACCAATACCTTTATTGATTGATTGTTTTTGTACTTGATTTGTCTATAAAACAAAAGTTTGAGTTCTTCACAAGGAAAATAAACATTTGTCCAGAGAGAGAGAGAGAGAGAGAGGGTCACTGAGTTTCTGTCCTCGAAGATAAAAAAGTGAGTTAGATTTAATGTGAGTGAAACAACGACATCATCAATACTGCAGATAATTTATCAATCATCTTGTTTTCTATGAAACAAAATTAAGGTTAAAATCATCAAAAATGTTCGTATTATTAAATAAAAGCAGAAAATTGTTGCATTTTAGAAACTGGAGGCAGAATTTTTTTTTTTAACTTTCATTAATTTAGATTTTCTACAAGAATTTATCTGCAAAATATTTTAATTATTGATAAATAATTTAGAGTATTTTCTTTTTTACACTAACTTTAATATTTTTTGGCTACAGGTTTTATGTTTTTATGATGCAAGTCGATCTCATCTTGGTCTGAATATTGATATTTTTAGATTAAAGCAGAAGTAAGTGATATATTTGTGTTAATATAAGTCTTAAATAGTTATATCTTCCGACAGCAATCACTTACATAGAGTGTTTGGTCTGAAACACGGGTCTGTCAGTCCCTCTGCTCTGCTCTGAGCCGAGGAGAAAACATTTATCGTATCCTACAGTTTTTATCCAATGAGGAGAGAGAACGGCATGCAGGGCTGTGTGTGCAGCCAAGGGACGCCGTGAATGTGGTGACGTAGGGACGAGGACTGTTATGGTGCGTTCAAGGAAACTCGTATTTTTCCGACCGTGAAGTGGTACCAGTTCGATCTGGTACGAGTTCACCGGTCGGAAGTTACGAGTGGCCGTTATAGTGACTTTCACCGGTAAAACAGGTCGGAAAAACACGAGTGGGTTGCCTGAAACGCTACAAAGTCGTAAGTTGTGACTTGAAGCTGTAATTTACGATTTCAAAAGCCTGCCTGGAACGCAGCATTAGCGAAAACGACCGGACCACTTACTTCTGCTTTAAAATATAAAAATAAAATCACCAGAGATTAAAATAGTCAATAAATTACATTAAAGCAGAATATTTAAAAAAAAAACAAAATAATGATCCATTAATGAGAACCATGAGATCTTGCTGAAAGCTCAGGAAGAAACGTGAGTTGATAAAATATCAGAATATCAATAAAAACTCTTTATCGATCAGCACTTTAAATCAGACAGTAGAACGTTTTATTGTGAAAGGGCAGACTGAGCGGACGCCTCAGTCCGACGACGACACAGTGACGTTAACAACATGACTCGCAACCGACCTTTAATTGGATCAATACAGACGATCGTCAGCATGTACATAACACACAGACACACACATCACAGTGTACAGGACTCAACACACACACACACAGTATCAGATAGACACAATATTAAAAATACTGACAAGTGCATTTGAATACCACAGGAGAAGAGAAGGCACGTTGAGCTCTGACATGTCAAAAATAAACATTTAAAACGATAATATGGCTTCAATCAATCGACAAAAAAACAAAAAAAACACAAAACTTACCACAAAATAAATCTGACACAGTAAAAACATGTGATGAGAATAAACTCTGGTACCAAACAGCTCGAGTGACACAAACCAAACAGCTGAAAACACTCTGAAGTTTAACATCTGTGTCTTTACCCCCCGCCCCCCCAAAAAAACAGACACAGTCACAAAAATAAAAGCAACAAAAGCAACAACACAACGATATTTTATACAAAGATATATATATACACACAGTAATAATAATAATCTGCCCTCGTACAGTAAGAAACAAACAGGTGAAATGTTCAGATAACTGACCTCAAACCAGGATAAAATACAATAACAGGGAGGTGTTTTAAAACTGTTTAGGTTAGGACAATTTTATACTGAAGTTTTAAGTTTTTCCTTTATTTTTATTAAGTGATTTAACATTTTGTCTATAAAAATTTACAAAATAGTAAAAAAAAAAAATGCCCAATGTAACTTAAAATGTATCAAAAGTCCCTTCAATCAAATATTCAATTTATTATTAAAAAAAAAACAGTTGAGCCATCCATTTATCAATCACAATTTTTTTTAAAAGCAATTATTGACTGAAAAACGACTTAAATTATTTGTTTCATTGCTGATCAACATTCAACCAATTAATCAGCTTATTGTTGCAGATGTGATACACAGTAAATAAAATTGATTGACAGGTTTTAGTGGTTTTAAGGAGATGATGAACATTTATGTGATATAAAATACGGTGTCATGTAGCTCAGTGGGTCGAGTTGAAGGCACTTAACACTGTCACGTTCAAGGGTTCGATTCCCACTGAGTCTTAAAACAGAAACACTTTTTAACCCTTTAAACTCTCCAAACCTATTTTAACCCTATTTGTACTTTATTAATATCATTTATAGAATATAAAAACATTTTGATCCTTAAAAATAAAACTTTGACCTCTGTGTTTTTGACTTTTACTGTTTTTTTATTTGGCAGCTGCACGTGTCATTGACTCTCAGTGCACTTTGACCTTTTGAAGCTGCAACTAATAATCATTTTGACTATTAATTAATCAATTAGTCTATCACACAGTAAAAAAAAACCAATTGATTCTGATGTAAAGACAAAAAAAACACATCAAATAACCACAAATTAGAAGTTGACAACGTCAAATCTTTGGCATTTTTTGTGCTGTTGTGATAAAATATATAATATTTCTAAAGCTTTTAACAACATTATCCATTATTACAACATGTTGTGTTGATGCTGTTTCTATAAAATGCTGGTGACAAACACTTTGTCTCAATAGCGTCAGTTAGAAATAAATGTTTTTCTCTCATTAGACAGAAACTCGTGCACATAAACGATTGTCACATTGAAGTTGAACCTTTTTAAAACATTAAGTTCAACTCAGCAACAGTTTGACTGATGACTGAGCTACAACAAGCGTTACATTTGGCCTTTAGGGAACTAAAACGAGAGCCGGGCTTCAGCTATAAAAGTGAACGACGACTTTATGTAACAGAAATAAACGTGTCCGCAGGACGGACGGAGCAGCGATTTGAAACCACGGTCTGACCACACAGGAGGACGACTGGAAGGAGACGTTTTGTTTCTTTTTCTTTCTCTTATTATAATTAGGGATCAACTCATATGGTTTTATCAGGGTCGATACTGATACCGATTATTAGTAATCAAGGAAACCGATATTTAACCGATATTCATTTGCAGTAAAAATGAAAACTTTGGTGTCAGAATTTAAAAATAACACACCAGGGATCAGACTGAATACAGTCAACAGTTTGTTTCTGTTTTGTTCACTGTGAAAACCTTTGGGACATTGTTAAACAGCCAAGAGAGACGGCTTCGTTAGAGCCAAAGGAGTGCGTTTATGCGTTTAAAAATACATTTATTTTATTGGTTACCGGTGAAAAAAAAACGGCCGATATCGATTATCAAAAAAAAAAGGGAAATATCGGTCGATAATCGGTTGAACTCTGATTGTAATTAAATTCATTAAGAACGTTTTTCTGATTGAATGTGTCTCGATGTGATCAGACTGAGATCTGCTGCAGCAACAAAGCGTCAGTGCGGCGGCTTCAGGACGGAGCCGCTTTAAGAAAATAAAAAATAAAATAAGTCGTAAAAGTTTGTGAAACCAGCACAGGAGGAGGACGTGAGCGGGACAAACCGGGCACCGTCCGTCCCGTCCGTCCCGTCCCGTCCCGTCCCTCAGCACTGCGTCTCCTTGGTGTCGATCTGGTGTTGCCTCTGCAGCCGGAACATCAGCGCCTTCTCGCTGCGACTCACCGCGCTCGTCTCCGTCAGGTCCTCGAAGGAGCGCCGCCGCTGCTCCGAGCGCTGCGCCGGGCGGCCGAACGCCTCCTGCAGCGCCTCCTCGTCCAGGTGGGAGTCGAAGCTCGGGTCCTCCTGGATGGTGGCCATGCGGGGGGAGTCCAGAGGAGGAGGAGGAGGGGGAGGAGGGGCCGCCACCGCAGGAGGAGGAGGAGGATGGTGAGGAAGATGACAGCAGGAGTCTGGACCGGGGCCGAAGCCGAAGCCGGAGACCGGCGGCGTGCTGGTCTGCTGCGGACCGGACGGCTGGAAGCGCAGGTTGGTGGTCGGGAAGGTCGGAGGCTTGAAGATCCGGACGGACGCAGACTCCAGGCTGCTCAGGAGCTCGGCATTCTGGGAAAATGAACAGAGTCAGAGTCAGTCAGTCCGAGTTTGATGGTTAAAGACCCCCTCCCATGAAAATCGTGTTTTTCGTGCTTTTCAAATGTTCCTGTGGCATTTTTCTTGTGTTAGAGCACATAGCAGCAGAAAAGGAAG
>NC_140913.1:258117-491749 GCF_045865225.1 Trachurus japonicus | reverse complement strand
ATTAAGTAGCCTAGTTAAATACAGTAATCATAGTGTAGTGGCAGGAAAGACCATTTAATCTGTAGATATTGTGTTGGCCAAGAACAAGTTCAACTTAAAGTCAGAGGAAAAATGTTTAGGGTGTTTTTACTGTTCCTAAATGTAAAAATGGGTCACATAATTTGATCCTCAACATTATTTAAAGGTTAAATAACGTGTTACTTAAACATTTTCATTGTGCTGTGCTCTTAAAATAAACTAACAAATACTAGTGTAAGTCCATAAGGAATGTTGAGCTTAAATTTTCCCCTTAAATTTAGGTTCTCAGGAAAATCGCCGCTTATCAATTGTGGGAGCCAAAGTGTGTTTTGTGTGCTTCTAGGGGTTTTGTTTGTTTATACCGTAAAGTTCACATTATTGTAAATAAATAATTGATTTGTTTTGGATAAATAGTTGATTAAAAATAGGCAAAAGATTAGTTAAATTCATGTGATTTAATTCATAATAAGTTAAAAAGGATTTTTTGTAACCTATGTAACTGTCGCTTTAAGAGGACAGAGGCAGTTGAGGCTTGGTGAGGCATGAGCCACACAGTTTTCTTACCGTAGTGCCTTTTTGAATGAGAAAACTTTGATTTTGGATTACTCCTGTAATAAGATACCTTTGGAAAACAAGGAATAAATACATTCTTTCTAATCTTTTTACACCTTTTTTCCATGCAGTAAAGGTGCACGAGTCAAGTTAACCTGGCTAAAAGCTTCAACTCCCACATTTGTAAGAAAACTACCTCTACTCGGACGAACAGACAGATAGAGGATTGGACACCACAAGGAAAAAAGAATCACACCTACAACAGGATACGGTGGTCGTGAGTAAAATCAAACTCTTCTAAGGAAAACGTGCTGAGTAATGTGCTAGTTGGCCAACTAGCTGCAACACCATCGCTAAAGGAGCAGTAGGCCGTGTCAGCCATTTTGGTGGCTTTAATGCTTGGACTCTAGCTAATTCACATCAGCCATCGTGTAGTTTTGCACAAAGCATGGAGCACAAAGAAGAAAATATGGACTCAGTTGTGGATGCTATGGCAAAAAAAGTCTCTGTGGAGGCTATGGAGGAACGGTTGCAACGTGCTATTAGCGCACGCAAGGCCAAGCTAGGCAAGCTAACAGGTAAAATGAACCGGATCCGTCAAGCAATTTATGAAGGTGGTGATGGCAGCTTACCGGTGATTCAAACCAAAATGGTAAAATTTAACAGGATGTTTGGAGAGTTCTGTGACTTGAATATCAGTGCTAAAGAGATATTTCACCAACTTTCTGAAGAAGACATGAAAAGAGATCAAGCTAATTGGTTTGAACCTAAGGCTGATAGCTTTAAGCAATTTGCAGAAAAGACTGAGTCTTGGATGAAAGAAGCTCAGCTACGTGTTGAAGAAGCTAAAGAATACAATGAAGCAGTTCAGCCATCTGACAGCATATCCAGTGCATCCTTACCATCATTAAAGCTGGGTTCCAAGACAGGTTCTGTGCATTCTTCCCGTGCATCATCGGCTTCATCTACTCGGCTGAAGGCAAAATTGGAGAGAGCGGCATTGCTAGCAAAGGCGTCCACTTTGAAAAAGAAACAGACTTTGGAGGAGCAGGAAGCTAAACTAAAAAGAGAAAAGGAGGAATTAGAGATTCAAACCGCTTTAGCAGGATCTGATGCTAAAATCAAGATCTTGGATGAGTTTGAAGCATTGCGTGTGTCACCCAAAGCACCAAGTCGTGATGGAATGAACTCCTACATCGGTTCAAAGCACTCCTCACACACAGACGGGCAAGCAGTGCAACGTAACAAAACTCGACCTCATGTTCGACCGTCGGTCGCAGCAGCTGCTCAGCCACAGCCACAGGTACCGGAAACTTTGCAAGGTGTTGCTGAAATGTTAACGAAGCAGCAGAAACTAGCTTCGCTGCCTCCTCAGAGCATTCCTGTGTTCAGGGGAGACCCTTTAGAATATCTGCTGTTCAAAAGAGCGTTCGAACACGGAGTAGAGAACAAGACAGAGAGCAGCAAAGACCGTCTCTATTTCATGGAGCAGTATACCGCTGGACAGCCTCGGGAGCTGGTAAGGAGCTGTCTCCATATGGAGCCTGAGCGCGGTTACTGTGAAGCTAAGAGACTTCTGGAGGAACACTTCGGAAATGCTTACAAGATATCAGTGGCATATATTAACAAAGCATTGAACTGGCCTACTATCAAGTCGGATGACGGAGAAGCTCTCCAGTCTTTTGGCCTCTATCTCACAGCATGTCGTAATGCTATGACCGATGTGGAGTATATGGAAGAGCTCGATAATGCAGCTAACATGCGTGCTATCATCGCCAAGCTCCCATATAAGCTGAGGGAGAGATGGAGAAGCGTTGTCTGTAACATTCAGGACTATGATTATCGCAGAGCCAAGTTCAACAACCTTGTGGGTTTCATTAATAAGCAAGCGAAAGAAGCGCTGCACCCACTCTTCGGTGACATAAAAGACTCCTCAAAGAGCTCAGCTAAAGTTGAAATGGATGAGAGGTCACATAGGAGAAGTGACAACAAGAGAGGTTTCGTCACAGCGGCAACAATCACAGGCAATGAAAGAACGAGTCCCGTGTTTAAGCCAGGAAGTAAAGCTACTGACAGCCAAGAGCATGCATTTGCCAAACCCTGTCTTTTCTGTCATGGTGCAGAACATTCGATGGAACAGTGCAAGAAAATGAAGAAATCTCTACATAAGGAGAAGATTGACTTCTTGTGAACCAAAGGTTTGTGCTTCAGCTGTCTTAAAAAGGGTCACATGAGTAGCTCATGTAATGAGAAGATGACTTGTCAAGACTGCACGCAGCCGCACCCTACAGTGTTACACATGAAGGCCAAAAGTGGCGTTTTAAACAAAGACAAAAGGACTGAAAATGAGTCAAACAAAGGTGAGGAAAGGCCGTCAGAGTCAGTTGTAAGTGGGTGTGTGGGCACCAGCTCTACAACCAAAGGAGCAACAAGTGCTAAGAACGAAGAAAGCATCTTAGCTATAGTTCCAGTTCAAGTAAAGAGCAACAAGGGCCAAAAGGTGACAACAACTTATGCTTTCCTCGACCCTGGCAGTACTGCATGTTTCTGCACTGAGAATCTAATGCAAGAGCTTAACCTCACAGGCAGGAAGACACACATCTTATTGAAGACCATGGGAGAGGAAAGGATTGTGAGCAGTCATGTGGTGTCTGGCTTGGAAGTGAGCAGATTGGACTGCAATGATTTTCTGGAGCTCCCAGATGCATTTGCCCAGAACACCATTCCTGCAACAAAGGGTAATATTCCTTTACAAGAGGACGTTGACAAGTGGCCACACCTACAGGAGGTGTCACTTCCAAAAATAGAAGCAGAGATAGGACTGCTTATTGGGACTAACGCACCCAAGGCTATTGAACCCTGGCAAATCATTGCTAGCATAGAGGACGGTCCATATGCCGTAAGAACACGGCTTGGTTGGACCATCAATGGACCTCTCCGAGAGAACGCTGGCCATAGCGCAGCATATGGATTGATGCAGGTTCAAGCAAACCGAATATCAGTTACCAGACTGGAGGAACTCTGGAATCAGCAGTTTCAGTGTGACTTTCCTGAGTGCAACCAGCATGAGAGGCTGGAGATGTCTAGGGAAGACTGTCAGTTTCTCGACATTGTCACACAGTCAGCTAAACTCGTGGACGTACATTACACCATTGCTCTGCCATTAAAGAATAAAGAATTGAAGATGCCGAACAACCGAAAGGTAGCTCAGCAACGGGCTCTGAACTTAAGGCAAAAGTTTGTGAAAATTCCAGCATTTCACTCAGAGTACTCAGCGTTCATGGATGGCATTATCAAAAAGGGATATGCCATGAAGGTACCTAGCAAGGATATTGGCCGGGACGATGGTAGAGTTTGGTACTTGCCACATCACGGGGTATATCACCCGAGGAAGAAAACGCTCAGAGTGGTTTTCGATTGTGGAGCGTCATTCCAGGGCACCACTCTGAACGAACAGCTGCTACAGGGACCAAATCTCACCAGCACTCTCCTTGGCGTGATAATCAGGTTTAGACAAGAAGAAGTGGCAGTCATGGCCGATGTGGAAGCAATGTTTCATCAAGTGAAGGTGCCTGATGAGGACTCCGACCTTCTCCGGTTCCTCTGGTGGATATCAGGTAACATAAGTCAGGAGACGGTGGAGTACAAGATGGTGGTGCACTTGTTTGGTGCAACCTCGTCTCCAAGCTGCGCCAACTTCGCCCTGCGGAAATGCGCCGAAGACGGCAGAACTCAGTCAAACACTCGAGCAGTCGACACAGTGCTCCACAATTTTTACGTGGATGACTGTCTCAAATCTGTCCATTCTGAAGAGGAGGCAGTATTGTTGTACCACACCCTGCGAGCCGTGTGTGAAAAGGGTGGATTCAGGCTCACCAAGTGGGTAAGCAACAGCAGGGTCGTGCTGTCTGCTATACCAGAAGAAAACAGGGCAACTGAGGTTAAAGACCTTGACTTGGATCGGGATTCGCTTCCCATAGAGAGAGCTCTGGGAGTTCACTGGTGTATCGAGTCTGACAGCTTCAGGTTTAAGATCGTCATGCCAGACAAAGCACCCACCAGGAGAAACATCCTGTCCCTCGTGAGCTCAGTTTACGACCCATTGGGTATCTTGGCACCTGTGGTGCTCTCAGCCAAGAAGATCCTGCAGGAGCTCTGCAGACTAAAGATAGGCTGGGATGTCCCAATACTTGAGGAGCTAGCTCATGAGAGGTCCGCCTGGAAGGCTGCATTACAACAGCTAGTGAACGTTAGCATCCCTAGGTGTTTCAAGCCCGCAGGTTTTGGCAAAGCAGTGTTTAACCAACTGCATCATTTCGCTGATGCCAGTGAAGAAGGTTATGGGACGGTTAGCTACATGCTACAGAAGAACAGCAACAACGAAGCACATTGTGCATTTGTCATCGGGAAAGCTAGAGTGGCTCCGCTTAAGCCCATGACTATCCCTTGCATGGAGCTCACTGCGGCCACTATGGCTGCACGCATGGACCAGATGTTGAGGTCGGAACTGCAGCTGGAACTCCAAGAGTCTGTATTTTGGACAGACAGTACAACCGTACAGAAGTACATCAGAAACAGAACAAGCAGATTCCGCACTTTCGTTGCTAACCGTGTGGAGAGCATCTTGAAGGTCTCTACACCTCATCAGTGGAGGTATGTCAACACCTCACTGAACCCTGCAGATTATGCGTCGAGGGGTCTGAAGGCAGAGAAATTCATCCAGAGCCACGCTTGGTTACAGGGGCCGGAATTTCTCACCAAGGAAACTGAAGATTGGCCCGAGAACCCAGAACACCCTGGGGATCTAACCACGGAGGACCCAGAGGTAAGGAACGCCATGGTCGGTGCTACTGCGGCTGGGGATCAAGGGGACGCAGTACTGGAGTTAATGCAGTACTTTTCTTCCTGGAGTTGTCTTAAGAAGGCAGTCGCTTGGATGCTTAAAGCAGATAACAGCGGCACGGCCGTTTCGGCTAATGCTGTGTTCAAGGCAGGCTTTTGAAACCGTAAGTTACAGCTTCAAGTCACAACTACGACTTGGTAGCGTTCCAGGTAACCCGTAGCTCGTGTTTTTACCGTCCTGTTGTCTGTGAAAGTTCCCTATAACGGCCACTCGTAACTTCCGACCCGTGAACTCGTACCAGATCGAACTGGTATGACTTCACAGGAAGGAAAAACACAAAGTACGAGTTTCCTTGAACGCACCATGAGTTAGCAGCCCCCGCCCTTGTCAGGCATCAATTGGTCCTCGTGCTACGTCACCACATTCACGCGCATCCCTTGGCTGCACACACAGCCCTTCATGCCGTTCTCTCCCCTCATTGGATAACACTTGTATCCCACAAGGAAAATTTTCTCCTCGGGTTACAGCAGAGCAGAGTGACGGAGAGACTCGTGTTTAGGCTGAAATACTTCATGTAAGTGATTGCTGACGGAAAATAGGACTATTTAGGACTTATATTAACAAAAACATTCCACTGATATCTGCTTTAAGGTTAAGAGCACTCTGCTGAGCTTGTGTCAAAAAAGGAAGGAGTTCACTACTCTTGCTCCAACTGAAGTTGATAAAGAGATGAGGAACTTTAAGGCAGGTCTTTCAAGAGCAAGTGCTTGTAAGCTCACAGTGGAGAACCTTAAGGAAGCAGAACAAGCTATCATCCGCTATTGCCAAGGAAAGACTTTTACCAACGAAATCATGGCACTCCAGAAGGGTGAAAATGTGAAGAGAAGCAGTAGTCTTTTCAAGCTTAATCCAGTTCTCCAAGAAGGCATTGTCAGAGTAGGAGGAAGACTCAGCAGAGCCGCTATGCCTGAGGAATCAAAACAGCCAGCGATATTGCACAAAGATCTTCACATTGCAATGCTGATCCTCAGAGATATCCACGAGAACCTGGGCCACAGTGGTCGCAACCACGTGCTCTCCAAGTTGCGATCTAAGTATTGGATCCCTGTTGCAAACTCGGCTATAAGGAGAATCTTATCCAAGTGTCAGGTTTGTCGGCGCTCTCATGGAGCTACAGGGCAACAACAGATGGCCAACTTACCTCGAGACAGAGTCCTGCCAGATGAGCCTCCGTTCACCAACACTGGAGTGGACTACTTCGGCCCGTTCGAGATAAAACGCGGAAGAAGTTTGGTGAAACAATATGGCGTGATTTTTACATGCCTGGCAGTCCGTGCAATACACTCTGAGTTGGCGTCCTCTCTGGATACGGATTCCTTTATAGCTGCTCTTCGCCGTTTTATTGCTAGAAGAGGCCAGGTGAAGATCCTCCGTTCAGACAACGGAACAAACTTTGTTGGAGCCGAACGTGAGCTAAAGAGAGCCATCCAGGAGTGGAATAGCTCCAAGATCGAAAACACTCTACAGCAGAGTGGCATCCAGTGGATGTTCAATCCTCCCACTGGCTCCCATCATGGAGGGGTCTGGGAGAGGATGATCAAGTCTGTAAGGAAGATCCTGAACGTCACCCTGAGACTACAGAAACTTGATGAGGAGAGCCTACATACCCTGTTATGTGAAGCAGAGGCCATCATCAATAGTCGGCCTATAACTAAGGCATCTAGTGATCCCAACGATCTAGAGGAGCTTACGCCGAATCATCTCTTGCTCCTCAAGACCAAGCCGTCACTTCCCCCAGGCCTGTTTGACAGCCAAGATCTCTACTCACGAAGGAGATGGAAACAGGTCCAGTACATGGCAGACATATTCTGGAAGCGGTGGACAAGAGAATATCTACCACTGCTTCTAGAGCGTCACAAGTGGTCCCGCCCACGTCGCAACTTTGCCATAGGAGACATTGTGTTGGTGGTCGACGACTCTGCACCACGCAACTCCTGGGTAATGGGAAGAGTGATCCAGACAGTCCCAGACAAGTTTGGACTGATAAGTCAGGTCCGCATAAAGACCAAGACCAGCACACTGGATAGGCCCATCACAAAACTTTGCCTCCTCCAGGAAGCAGAATGAGGCAAATCTAACTCCAACAACGGAAAAGAAGACTAGTTAACTCAGGAGGACTTTAATTTATTTGGCTCCTCGTTATATATTGTGGTAATTGTCTCCAGTTAAGAGTACAATTAGGGGCCGGTATGTGGGAGCCAAAGTGTGTTTTGTGTGCTTCTAGGGGTTTTGTTTGTTTATATCGTAAAGTTCACATTATTGTAAATAAATAATTGATTTGTTTTGGATAAATAGTTGATTAAAAATAGGCAAAAGATTAGTTAAATTCATGTGATTTAATTCATAATAAGTTAAAAAGGATTTTTTGTAACCTATGTAACTGTCGCTTTAAGAGGACAGAGGCAGTTGAGGCTTGGTGAGGCATGAGCCACACAGTTTTCTTACCGTAGTGCCTTTTTGAATGAGAAAACTTTGATTTTGGGTTACTCCTGTAATAAGATACCTTTGGAAAACAAGGAATAAATACATTCTTTCTAATCTTTTTACACCGGAGTCCTGTGGACATTTTTTCCATGCAGTAAAGGTGCACGAGTCAAGTTAACCTGGCTAAAAGCTTCAACTCCCACATCAATTAATCGATCATCGATCGATAAGGTCTATCAACTATCGATTAATGAATTACTCGATAATTTGCATCCCTAGTGTTAAATCACAACATGAATGGTGCCCTGTTGTGAGGCATCTTAATAATGATCTTATAGTTGGGACAAACCCCAACACTGTCAAATTTAAAAGTTCTCTCTCTCTCTGCTGTCATCCAGCCGTCATTTCAGCAAAACTCTCAGCCCACCTCCACCCCGGCACCACCTCCATCAATACAGACCGTCTTAATCTGGATCTTCAACCGAGAAGTTCCCTCATCAGGTGACCTCAAGCTTCCCTACCACCACCAGTGTCTAGGCCCGGGGGGATAGAACTTCTTCAGATGCAAGCTTCAAAGTTTATTTTGTGCACAATAAATGTAATTTTATCTTCATCTTCAAACCTGGCTCTCTTGTCTTAAATAGTCTGTCCTGATTGAATTTACCTTGAGAATATTTATTTTCTTTCACTGGCAGAAATGGGCTTCCATATTTTTCTTACATGCTTCCGAGTTCCTCACAAGTGTTTTCAGAACAAACTGCTGTTGCTTTTCATGATTTTTAAAAAGCATCCCTCAAGCTACAAAGTTTTTCAGACAGAAATACCATAGATGATCAAATATCCCGTACCAGCACAGAAAGCCGGAGGGATGCCAATGCAGAGCAGGTACTGCAGCACCATCAGCCCTGCTGTGAAGTAGCAGTATTTAAGCCACACCTCCCCTATAGCCTTCCTCCGTCGCCGTGAGATGACAGCCAGTAGCGCACAGGAATGGAGCAGGGCATAGAAATCCATTCTCTGTCCAACCACATTCACTGCCACAATCAAACTGATCTAAGAGAAAATGCACGCATGACAAAAAAGTCAGTGTTGAATATATCATACAGCCTGTACATATAGACAAACAAATGTGGACACACACACGCACACACACACACACACACACACACACACACACACACACACACACACACACACACACACACATACGTCATTGGCTTCCTGTCTATATCAGATTTGATTTGAAGGTGCTTGCGCCTTCCACCTGGCTGATCTGCTTCAACCTTATACTCCATGTCTAGACTCTTCTCTTTGACATCTTCAGATTTAAGTAATATAAAAAATGTAATTTATTAAATCTTCAGTTTGCATTGTCACAAAATAAATTGAAAAACCACATTTTAAATTAATTTGGTTTATATAGGGGCAAATAGAACATGTAAAAATAGTTATTAATAGAAGTTGTGCTCCATCAGGGAATGACACCTGCAACTTGTGTCTGAGGTGTATCTGTAGCAACAACACAAAATTAGATCTTTACAAAATGCTATTTGAGTGCAGATTTTTGTTATTTTACAACCACACGCCTTAGTTTTTCAGTTTTGCATTTTTCTTGGTTGTCTTTTTTGTGTCTTAAATGAGCCAGCCAACCAAAATGTTCTTACCTAAGCAATAACATAGCACTTTACCCTGAAATGTTTGTTTTTTTAAAAGGTTTTTTGTTAGCCATTTTTAAGAGAGTTCATGTTTATGTCATTAACAAAACATTTTGTCATTACCAGAACACACATTCATTACTGTTACAGTACATTTAAAGTTAGAAAACAATGCTTTCTGTTACCTTGGTTCTTACCTCAGTCATTGTGGAAAAGTGTTTAAAAGGCTGCATTTAGATTCTCTGAAACTACTGCAGTTCAAATATTTTGATTATAAAATATTTTGTTGTTGATCCAAGGCAATATTTGATAAGTTAGTTAGAAAATGTTAAAAATATATTTTAAACGTACTTATATTTAGTAGGGGAGACTGGGGATGGTTGTAACAAGGGGATAACAGCATCACTTTCACCAATAGAGTAGAGTAGAGTAGAGAATACTTTATTCATCCCGAGGAGGGAAATTCATATTAGTGTAGTAGCTCACACGACAATGACACAATAGGGGATAACATTAGAGTTATATGATCAATATCATGTGCATGGCTGTGTCAATAAGTTTGTAGGTTAGGTTAAATTTTGACTAGTATCAATACCATTGAAGTTTGAATTAGGTAACTTGTATAACATGAAAGAGCAGGTTCTTAGGTAAAATGTGAGTCATTTCATTGATGTTCATTTCAAACCACCATGTTGGTACAGCTGGTCACACAATGGCTGACAGGGCTGGGGATGGTTGTATCACACCTTTTATCTTTGTTGTTTTATTAAGTGTCAACCATCTTTCCTGGAATTTGCATGGACTATGAGCTGCTTCTGATCTCCTGTTGAAGGTCTCCATTCATACATGTTCACCATTCACTGGTATTATCAGAATATGTTCTGTAAGACAGCTATTCTAATGTTAGGATCCACACCACTGTCACTCTTCTTCATTAAACCATCAGTGATGAGTTATTTTTGTTCATACTGAACCACAGGAAGATGCTTTAGTGTTGGAACATGCACAATGAATTTACATAGATGGTGCAGTCTCAGTTTTTAATCTCATTTTACAATTTACAAATATCTTCAACTCATCTCTATTGCAGTGCTCCGTCCCCAGGTGCCTGAAAACATCCACCATCGTGCCAGTCCCCAAGCAGACAGCAGTGACTGAGCTGAATGATTACAGGCCTGTGGCACTGATGCCTGTAATCATGAAGTGCCTGGAGAGACTGGTGCTTAATCACATCAAGTCGTGCCTTCCACCCACTCTGGACCCTCATCAGTATGCCTATAGGAGCAACAGGTCAACTGATGACGCCATCTGCACTGCACTTCACACTGTACTGCACCACCTGGACCTATGCAAGGCTGCTGTTTGTGGATTACAGCTCCGCCTTTAACACCATCTTACCCAGCAGGCTGTTCTCCAAAATGCACAACCTGGGCATAGAGCATAACATCTGCTTGTGGATCATGGACTTTTTAACCAACAGGCCTCAGTCAGTCAGGATGGGCACTTACCACTCCTCCACCCTGACACTGAGCACAGGTGCCCCACAAGGTTGCATGCTCAGCCCCTTCCTCTACTCCCTGTACATACATGACTGCACCCCAATACATAACACCAATGCCATCATCAAATTTGCTGATGACACAACAGTGGCGGGGTTGATCAGCAAAAACAACGAGTCTGCCTACAGAGAGGAAGTGCTGGGGCTGACAATGTGGTGCAAAGAAAATAACCTCACACTGAACATCAAAAAAACCAAAGAACTGATAATAGACTTTCGGAAAAAGAAAGATGCACACACACCACTCTACATTGATGGCGAGGAGGTGGAGAGGGTGACAAGTTTCAAATTCTTGGGCACCCATATCACAGAAGACCTCAAATGGACTGTTAACACCAACATGCTGGTTAAAAAGGCACGACAAAGGCTGTACTTCCTGAGAACACTCAGGAAGATCAACCTGTCTTAACACCTGCTTGTGTCTTACTACCGCAGCACCATTGAAAGCATTGTGACTCATGGCATCTTGACTTGGTACGGGAGCTGCTCTGCAGCAGACAAAAAAGCTCTGCAGAGAATCATCAAATCTGCACAATACATCACCAACTCCCAGTTACCTGCCCTGAATACCATCTT
The DNA here is from genome assembly GCF_045865225.1 of Trachurus japonicus. NCBI lineage: Eukaryota > Metazoa > Chordata > Actinopteri > Carangiformes > Carangidae > Trachurus > Trachurus japonicus. The sequence continues at coordinate 480,063 of NC_140913.1, read as the reverse complement.
TACTTCCCGCTGTCTGCAGAAGTCACATAACATCATCATTGACCCCTCCCACCCTGCCCAACACCTCTCTGAACTTCTGCCATCCGGCAGAAGATACAGGTCCATCAGTACACGCACCACATGTTTTAAGAACAGTTTCTACCCCACAGCCATAACCACATTGAACAATGCACTACAACCATAATGTGAATTATTACCCTAATGTATTAGTACTGTACTGTAGTACTGTTTACTGTATCGTGCAATGTCTGTACATTGGTACTGTTGAGTGCGTGATGCTTCAGAATGTGTGTGGATCAGTGAGTGAATGATGTTGTGTGAGTGATGTATATTGTTTTAGTATTTATTTATTTTATTATCTTATTATCTGACTGTGCACTTTGAATTTCGTTGTACACACAAGTACAATGACAATAAAGTATCCTGAAATCTTGAAATCTTGAAATTTTAGAATAGAATAGAATAAGTACTTTACCCCACATCAATTCTGTGATATAGTTTGAGAAGTTTAAGGCACTGCTATTTGTGTCAAAATTTGAGAGCCTTACCATGAACACTCTGCAAGTTATGTGAGCTGAGACATAAAGTGTTGCAACCATCCCCAGTCTCCCCTACATTCTCTTCCACCAGCACTTGTTATATTACAGTTACTAGAATGATTGTCAAAACTTTGCATGTCATATCATTTTGCTAATGCGCCATTTTGGTTTCTTGATGACATTTGTTGCATCTTTGAGAAAGGCATTAAAATGTCAAAATGATCTTGAAGGTCAATCAGAGCTAAGCTAAGATCTTTGTTCCAGACTGTCCAAGAAAGAAAAAACTGAGTTTAAAGAGATTTATTTTTTTAAGATTTCAAAGGTCAAGGTCAAGATAACTTCTGGTGAGAATTGGCACTATAAAAATAGAAATTGACTTGACACACACACACACACACACACACACACACACAGACTCTTCAGTCCTGAAAAAAGTACCTCCAGTCCAAATTTGTAGAAGAAAAAGTTGATGAAGTACTTGATGCAGGGCAGGATACCATGATCCAGGTGCTGCCTGGTAATGTCCTGGTAGATGATGCTAAAGGCCGGGGTCTTCAAGTCATTGTGGAGACGGAAGTAGAGCTGGTGGCGATGAACAGTCACCTCAAACGTCAGCAACCCCAGCACCATCAGATGGTTCTACAACACAACACAAGTTTGAGGGGAAAAAGAACTGACACAACCCAAAGGTCTGACTGTATGATGACATTCAGTTTCAATCAAAAATTGTTGAAGAGATAGTTCATCATTTTGTCCAATTTGCCTATTGACTTAACCCCTATAGTCATAGGAGTAGGTTCATTACCTTTAATTGTCAGTGCGAGCTGTTTTTAGATCAGCGGGGCAGAGACGTAAGCTGCTCAGGTAACACAGCAGTACTTTCGCCTTTCTCTCATCAAACTCATCAAGCACACAATCCAACAGCCCCAAAACACTCTTGTGGACAAGACCTGCACATTCACCACACTATGAAATAATAATGGAACATTACGATTGCAGAGTTGTTTTCGAGGCAAATGTGTAGCCGGAACTACATTCCCGCAAAAACGCAAGTAGTTCCAAGTATTTGCTTCATGTGTTGTAATGTTACATAATTAGGGGCCAGGCAGCATCAGCTGCCAGGACCCTATTGTTTTCCTCAGTGTTCTTCTTTCTTTCTTCTTTCTTCATTCTTCTTCCAAGGAAATCCTATACTTCCCATGCATAATCAGTGAAAAAAATTTCACAGAAATGTTTGACCCCATGCCAGATTTACTCAACTCCAAGGACATGTCAATATTTGTCCTGACATGAAAATGCCGGATGTCCTCAACTAGTAACACAAGACAATAGTCCTGATGGTGGCGTTACAGCATCTAAATTAAAAAACTTTGAAAATAAATTCATAACAGATCAACCATATGTGCTACAGCTTTGCAACTTTCACTTTAAAACTGCCTAATTTTGTCTATAAAAAAATTGCCCAGCCCCGACCATTGCTGCGCAGCAGCTACAATTATACATTATTATCACATAGTGTGGTGAATGTGCAGGTCACAACTTGTCCACCAGAGTGTTTTGGAGTTGTTGGATTGTGTATTTGATTATTTGGTTGTACCATGAGCCTCCATTGCGTTAGCTGAGCAGCTCATGCTTCTGCCCTGCTGATCTAAAACCCAATCTAAAAACCTTGCACCGATAATTAAAGGTAATGAATCTTCTCCTAAGACTATAAGGATTACTGTATGGCAATAGGCGAATTTGCCAAAATGTTGAACTATCGCTTAAACAATTAGATTATAAAATGTAAAGATTTTAATAGTAGTATTGCTGTTAATATTGCTGTTCCTCATTTTGTGGTTTTAATATCTGTGGTGCATCTACCATGCTTATCTTAAAGCAGAAGTAAGCGATCCGGTGGTTTTGGCTAACTTCCTGTCAGCAGATGGAGTTAGCAGTCCCCGCCCTCGTCCCTACGTCACCACATTCACGCGCATCCCTTGGCTTCACACACAGAGAGGACCGCCCCTTTATGCCGTTCTCTCTCCTCATTGGATAAAGGTTGTAGGATACAAGGAAAGTTTTCTCTGACAAAGTGACTGACAGACCTGTGTTTCAGACCAAACACTCTATATAAGTGATTGCTGTCAGAAGATATAACTATTTAAGACTTATATTAACACAAAAATTCCGCTTACTTCCGCTTTACTAAGCATGGTGTTCAATAAATGTTGAATACCATGGGGTGCTGAGTGGCGCAGTAGATTGAGCGGGTGTCCCATATGTAGAGGCTACAGTCCTCACTGCAGTCGGCCCCGGTTCAAATCCTGCATCGGGCCGCGCTTTACTGCACGTCATTCCCCCTCTCTCTGCCTCCCCATTTCCTGTCTCTATCAATGGTACTATCCATCCAAAATATTTACTAAATATAAATATTGAATACTAAATCCTTTCACCTGGCAGTATTTGATAAACAATGTAGGCTACTAGACATTTTCCACACCCGCAGGGTCATCAGCATCGCTGGTGACAACTCCCACCCCACTCTTCAGCCTCCTGCCTGCAGGGTTCTGGAGCCTCCCCAGTCCCAGTCAGACAGCTTCTCCCAGCAGCCTGTCAGGATGCTGAGCTCTGCCCACTACCTCCCCCCGGCCCCCGGCCATCGCCCCGCCCACTCTAACACACCCTGCCTCAGACTCATACACTCACTATCTCTACTGTCAATGTACACCTCCCTGTCCACTGTAACAGACCATTATACGCACAAGGACTCTACCTCAGCTGCTGTTGCACATAAACTGTATGAGTATACAGTACTATTTGTTACATTTTACTCCAGTGTGCAATCTGTCCTGTACCTTACTGTCCCATTTGCCATCTTAAAGGGATATTCCGGCGTAAGTTTAACCCATGGTCCAACGCACCGTAACACGGAGTTAGACCCCCCCTCGGGAGTCTGCTAACCGCTAGCTTCTCTAGTTGTAACAACGTTAGAAATGACCGCATCATAACAAACAGTGCAGTATATGGATCCATCCACCGATCAAAAAGCCACTTACAGCCACAAATAATGCTCAGAACAGCACCAAACGTCATCAACAGTACAAACAGGGTCCCGAGGCACCAAACATCTGTTAGCTTAGCCTGGTTTCTCTTGAAAAGAGACGAAAACCTTAGTTAGTCCAGGCACTAACAACACACACCGAGGCCGACTGGCAGCACAGACATCTGGTTTCAGCGGCCACCGACAGGCAGTGACCACCAGACTGACCACTTGATTCCCCCAGGTCCAGCATTTAGACTCCACCGGCTCTCTCCCTCTGTCACTTTTAGAACGTCTCTGCTTTTAGCCTCCATTTCCAGAACATAGTCTCCACCGCAGCTGCCCCTCTTTCACTTTACTCCTCCATTTTCTTCAGCTTGTCTTCAGTAAACTCGGTCTCAAACGGATAGTGGCGCCCATCGAAATGAAACCAGTCGTTGTTGTTCTCAAACTCCATAAACTTAGCCGTGTCCGTGATGTCTCCTTACAGACAGTCTCTTCCGGCAACGAACGGCGTCCTGATCGCACGTGTGACGTCGCTTTGATCGGTGGATAGTGGATCCGTATACTGCGCTGTTTGTTATGGTGCGGTCATTGCTAACGTTGCTACAACTAGAGAAGCTAGTGGTTAGCAGACTTCATCTCTCGAGGGGGGGTCTAACTCGGTGTTACGGTGCGTTGGACCATGGGTTAAACTTACGCCGTAATATCCCTTTAAGATCGAAACCTTGTTTACAAAGGTGAGCTGGCCAAGAGGTCCGCACAGACATTATAATCGGTTAGTACTAATCAAAGATAGTTTACAAACAACAAACAAAGTTAAAAAATAAATTAGAAAATTGTAAGCAAGCCGCTAATTATGTGATAATGTCAAGAAATACCCCAGAAATGACAAGTAATTGCATCATAATGTCTAGAAATAACCCAGAAATAACGGTCAATTTCATAGAAATGTCGAGAAATATAGCCGAGAAAGAAATAATTGATTGTAATTGACAATTGCAAGGACTTGGTGGAGAAAAATTCTGGCCTTTCCCAAAAAATTCAAAGCATAAAAAGCATGTGTAATCTTTTGCCCTTATGAAAAACATGATATTACTGTGAAACTGACAGTTTTTTCTAGGCTATTTCTTGACATTAATAAGCAATTACCGTAATTGTTATTTCTTGGCTATTTCTTGACATTATCACTTAATTAGCGGCCTGTAACTGTGCGTTCACACCAAAAGCTTCCAAAGTGTCAAAACGCCGGAAGTCAATTCATTTTCAATGAGAGCCCGGCGACACTGAGCGTCCAAAGCGTCAACAGGCGTCGCCGCGCTTCCAAAGCTTCCAAAGCTTCCAAAGCGTCCAAAGTATCACCAGATGAGAAGTTGAACCCTGGTTAACTTTAGGGTAATTAGCTATGACGCGGTTAAGCGGCAACCGGCGGCAACCTGTCAGAATAGAGATGTCCGTCGGCTGCCTTTTTTTCCCCTTTTTTTGTATTTCGGCTCCCCAATGACCAGCGCGATCGAACTTTGACATCAGTCACGTGACGAGCGACCAAAGCGACTGAAAATATTTGCCGTTTTGGAAGCTGTCTTGTCTGACGCCCACCCTCGAGCGTTTTTGACGCTTTGGAAGCTTTTGGTGTGAACGCACAGTAAATTAAAGGGTTATCAACTCGTAAAAAAAACGTTATTTCAGACAATCATTTCTGTTGTATTGTATATTGTTGGAAAGCCTGTTGGAAATCTTTCCACGGGTCTTTCTTCTCCTATGAGGAGTACTAATGACTTAATCTGTTTCACTTGGTTTGTCCACAGGTCTGTGGACTTAGCTTAAAGCTCTTAGTCAGGGATAGAAAGAAATGCCAACACAGAGTCTCCAGGTTTCTGTGTTCAACAGCACTCAATGTCAAAGTGAGCCTTCATTTTAGACTGGGAGCAAGATGGTGCCTCTTTCGCTACTGTACAGGCATGGTGAAGATGCTTCTTGAAAGACCTGGCACAGTCCAGCACATTCTGACAAGGAGGACATCTCCAGTCAGCTGCATGAACCATGTGGCCAAATACCAGTTCTGCAGGGCTGAAATCCAATGATGCCTGAACAGTTTCTTGAATACCAAAGAGCAGGAATGAATGCCCCCGTCCCATTGCTTACCAGTGTCAAGACAATAGGCACGCAACATACAGTACGTCTACATGCAGAGCTTAATCGAGCTATGCTCAAAATTCGATTTTGGCGTCAAGTCGGACTTCTGTCCTTGTCTCAATATACATGCAACTGAGAAAACCGAATAACTGACGGGTCCATCGCCCCCTCATGCGGCGTCACCTGTCATTTCAGCGGGTTAATATGCCGCCTGTCCTGTTGACTTTTCTGTCACCTCGTAAAAAACTGAATATAAACAACTTAGTAAGCTTAATAATAAATTCTCAACTGCAGTTCCCGACCAGATGCGGCTGGATGCGCGCTGAGGATACGCCCCCCACCCCCCTCTCTCTTTTTTAACACTCTTGCTGGTGGCGCTGTGTGAAATGCCTTGAATCAGCGCTGTTGTTGGGTTTTTGTCTTTACTTTGCGGGGTTTGGGCGGCTTCTCTGCTCCACTTGGTGCCGTCTCTATTGTGGAGCATGCGCACATGCATTGTCCAGTTATACTCCGACTAAGGCGTATACATGACGGAGAAAATCGAATTCCAATCGCATTATCTGGGTGTCTTAATCGGAGTTCTCCAACTCCGATTTCAGTCGGACTAAGGTGTTTACATGCACTTCAGTTATCCAGTTCTAGTCGGATTAAGGCAATAATTCGGTTTTTTCAAGTGTCATGTAAACGTACTGATAGTGTAGTGGAAGCACTCTAATGCCCCCTGGCTCTCTGGGTGATAGGCACTAGAGACATGATGTTTCACAGCCAATGCTTCTAACACCTCACCAAACACTTGCATCACAGTACTGTACATTTACAGTATTTCATAGGCAAACAGAACTTAAACTCTTGGATGAAATCAATATGTGTCTGTTGAATTAAAACCAGAATTGTGTGGTGTGTTTTCATATCACTACTGGTTACATAACACAAAGCCTGCACTAAACAGAAGTACTGTTATGAATGCACATGTGGCCGATGTTGTTGGTTCAGACTTGCCCTAGGTGAGAATCGAACCCGCGGTCTCCCGCAACGCAGGCGACGATGCTTTTATGGGTGAGTGAGTTGGTACCGCTAACCGCCACAACCTGTCACTTCTCCATACTGGTCCCTCATGACTGTGGTACACCCGTGGACCTCCGTTACACACAGACAAGACTTTTAACTAAATAAGGTGCGTTTCCACTGCAGGAACTTCGGAGTAATTTTCCGGGGCCAGCCCCGTTGGTGCGTGTCTCCACTGCAGGAACCTCCCCCACAGGGCCGCTTACAGGAACCTTTACAGGGCCGAAGTCCCTGCCTGGGGGTAGGTACTCGGCCCTGAAAATGTCCCGGTGGGGCTTGAGATTTACTCTGTGCTGAGAATAACTCAGTAAAAGATGAGAGTAGCAGTAGGCCTGGTAAAAAAATAAAAAAATAAAAAATTGTGGTAAATAGGCGATCGCGGGATTACGTGACGATCGAGACGGCATTTTTATTTTTATCTTTTAAGAAAGCGTCTATAGGCTACTGACAGAAAAAAACAACAACAAGAAAAAAAAAACGCTGCACAACGACCACGTGATCAAAACTGTTGCACGTCGCCATCAGAGCCCGGTGGGTCCTGTCTGCAGTGGAGACACAGCCACCGAGAGGGCCGAGTGAGAGGACGGTTCCTGTAGAAGTTCCCACCCCCTCCTTTTACCAGGAACTCCTGCAGTGGAAACGCGGCTATAATCTTTCTTTTATATATCCCTATACTATTATATAATATGACAGTACCCTGAGACAGGGGAGGATCCTGCCCTCACACTTGCGCAGTGCTCCACACCAGTAGACAGGGTCTACGGGCTCAATGTAGAGAATAGATCTACTGAGCAGCTCCACCATGTGCCCCCTTAGCTCAGCACCATCCAGGTCTGAGCTATTGGAAGGTAGCAGGCCCTGAGATACAAAAAACAAAGGAAGGTGAGTTATTCTTAAGAGATTATTATCTTATGTATCAAGCCAAACACAGTTATGCATACTCACAGAAGTGCAGTTGGAGGAGTAATCGAGGGGTTTGATTACTTTGAGTTGGTAAAACATCTTGCACACTACCATGACACAAGCCCATACTGCAGAGATGCTTGATGCCAAAGGTCGTAACCGTGGCAGCGGCAGTGCTATCACCCACAAAACCAGGAAGAGAAAGTTCATCAGAGAAACCTGTGAAAATAGAAATCATGTGGTCCTTATGTTTCCATTAACATACCTATACTATTCTCATTTCACCATAAACAGACCAAACATCCCACCTCCTGCAGTGCCACCCAAATGATGCCAGTGGAAACAATTTTGAGGTTGTGGAGTTCTAGCAGTCTCCAGCATAGCTCCTGGAGCCTGAGGAGTCCTGACAGAACCTGCACTGTTAGCAAGCCCACTTGGTCCACCATCACAATCCACTTGTTCTCTTGACGGCTGGGGACACTTCCTGGGAGGACAAAAGGGACCAAGTGGATGGATGGAGTATCACACATAATTTGAACATCACATTTGCTACCTTAATGGAAAGAATTTTTTTTTTTAACTACCCTCTACTGTTGTCTCCTCTGGCTCCTCTGCTTCTTTATCCAGAGAGGTTTGCAGTGTAACGCTGTCCAGAGTCTCCTGACTTCTCCCCTCTCCCATCTGCTCCTTCAGAAACCTGCAGGCCGGTGAAAGCTAAACATTCTAGGGCTCTCATTTCGTAGACCAGGCGCAGGCGCAGCGCACCTGCCCTGCGCCTCGCATGCGCCGTGCCAACGGGGTGTGTCCAGGCGCACTTTGCCATTTCCGTGCACGGCACAGCAGAGCCGTTGCCCAGTAAAAAAAAAAGCAACAAAAAAAACACACACGTGACTGATGTTGTTGTGGCCTGCACCGAGTTTCCCGCACCATGGCCGACGATGCTAACTGTTCCGCCAAGAGGTCAATGACCACTTGGCAAGTGCATTAGCAGGTCTTTTTATGGGTGAGTGAGTTTAACTCTGGTACCGCTAACCGCCACACGCTGTCACTTCTCCTTACTGGTACCTCGTGACTGTTACTATACCCGCGGACCTCCATTACACATACACACACACCCCTTTTCCACTGATAAAGACACTCATATTAATAGTAACCTATATTTAAACCCCTGTAACAAAGATGAGTAGTGTGCACAGATCACGAGGCATCGCCGAGCGTCTCTCTTTTTCTTTTTTCTTTAGAATTTTCAGAGATGGGAGATGCCGAATATCTGCTCACTATCTGATGCCGAGGCTGTTGTGGTTGGCTGAGAGAGATGATTGTTTGTTTTTAATTTTTCATTACAGCTGCGTGACGATGCGGCCGCTCGCCCGCTAATAAATTACAGAAATAAGTAAAGAAATAAATAAAGCGGATAATCACAACGGCACAGTGCGTAGTGTCAACACGGCAGCGACATGCAGTCATCCACCCTCACAGTCCTGCTCTTGGGACATCCGCAGCTGCTTTTTAGTCCCAGTTCGTCCCTGCTGTGTTGATTCAGGTGGAGTTTCCATTAGGCGTGCCAACAGCCTTTGATCTGATATCAGATGCAACGGGACAATCGATAAAGATATAAATGTACGTGCTGATTCAGATAGTTACATTAAATAGTGGTTGTTGTGATTATTTATTGCATTTAAATGTGCCTGGAACTGTGGAAACCTGCCTGTGAGGTCTTGGTGACGTGTGCGCACTGTGCGCCGGTCAACCAAATTACCACTGCACCGGCTGCGCCTCTCCTTGCACCGAGAGTAGACCAGGATGGAGCTGGCGAGCTTTTTGGCACGAAATTACCACTGCGCCATGCTGCTTAACGAAATTAGAGCCCTCTTATTCAGTTGTACGTGTCAGTCCGTGAAATGACTGAATAAGGCTCAAGTCAGCATCAGGGTCAGGAGTAGTTTTATAGCTTGACATGGATCCACAGACTGATAACACAACATGGAATGAACTGGTAAGAGTTTCTCATAAATCTAAATACTAAAATGAATTGCACTGTATTCCAAGTAAGCAAAACATGTACATCATCTTACCTTTTCTGTAACTTTTCAATGTTTTCTTTTAGACTAAAAGAAGAATAAAAGGGAGAGAGTATTAGTATCAATTCTGTACAAAAGTAAAGTCAACAAACTTATGAATTACTGTATCCACTGTGTGACATTTATGGGTCTTTACACAGTGTCTCAGTGAATGTGAATCAAAAATAATGTATTGAGAAAAATACTTTGCTTACACATCAGATATCACCTTGACTGAATTTGTGAGTTGTTCCTCTCTGTGGGCAGAGAAGTACAAATGAGAGAGAGATAAAGTACGTATGTAACCACAGTAAATGTAACCATCATTGAAAACATGTAACGTGTACCAAAACAAATAGGCTACTGTTTGTTCGATACTGACTTTGCAGTGCCCGATCCGTACCCGGAACAAGATCCGTTCCAGACTTCTGCGCATGCGCCGTTTTACCGCATTAGCTTCAAAGCTATGCTAACTGATAGCCTAGCAGTAGAGCAGCTAAAAGTCCGCCGTAGCGTTGTTAAAACGTCACTTTATTAGTTTTAAATATTTTTTCATGCGAGAAAGTCACAGTTTAGAGTCCTAATCTGTGGTCAGTTCATTCAACTGACGTCTGTTTGGAAGTTTGCTCCGAGGTTTTGGGAGAAGTGCAGAGCTACCTGGGAGCAGCCACCGGGAGCTAGCTCGCTGCTCGGCTCATCTCAGAGGCAGCAGCCGGCCGGCTGAGGGGATCGACCGGTCACCCAGACGTCGTCATGCCGGTGGAGAAAGCGAGCAGATTAATTTAATTTATGGTCTCATTGATTAGTTTGTGTAAATGAAAAGTGAAGCTTCAGGTGTGTGCTGGTCAGAGGAGCAGTGCTGACTTGCTGCTGTCTGTATGTGCAGGAATCACCACATTTAAATCAATAAATAAATGTTTTACAATTAACTGATCGGCCTACATTACATTTAATTTAATCAGAAATAGAACAGAGGGGAATTCGATGCCACGTGCTTGTGTTTTTCCTCATAGAACGTCTCTGTTTTCATCCATATCCGCGGTGTCTGCTGTAAACTAAAAGAAGGGGGGAAGTGCGCATGTGCGTGCGCATGCACAGAAGCGTCTGGAACGGATCGTGTTCCGGGTACGGATCGGGCACTGACACGCCCCCCGCCTGTTGAATTCACATACACACACAATTGTCTCCTGTCAATGACCTCATCAGTACACGACACTGTTAGCTACTGCTAGCCATTGTTACCAATACTACAGTATTTTAATAACAAGGGTTAGGGTTAACCATCTTTCCTGGAATTTTATGAGCTGCTTCTGACCTTCTGCTGAAGGTCTCCATTCATACATGTTCACCATTCATTGGTATTATCAGAATAGTTCTTTAAGAAGCTTTCTAATGTTAGGATCCACACCACTGTCACTGTTCTTCATTAAACCATCAGTGATGAGTTATTTTTGTTCATACTGAACCACAGGAAGATGCTTTAGTGTTGGAACATGCACAATAAACTTCCGCAAGGGCGAAACTTTAGTTTCAGAGGTGGGGGGGACACAAGTAGGAATGGCAAATTTGTGCGTGTAGCTGTAACGTAGATGTGCAGTGTGTGTGTGTGGGGGGGGCTTCACATAGCTAATAAACAAACAGAACCTGGCCCGTAGCCAAGGGGGATCGGAGGGTTCGTTCGAACCCCCCCCCCCACACACACACACACCCGCCCCCCCCCCCCCCCCCCCCCTCACCCCCCACCACACCGCTGCCGCAAATGCGGTGCTTGTCTTTAGGCTCTCTAATAACTCTGATTGGTGTGGGATGCGTGTCCCCGTGTTAACTGGACTGCTGCTGAAGCAAACAGCCCAAAGCCTGTGAGTTCTAGCCAATCATAGCGCAGTAGGGCGCCGCGCGAGTTGACGCTCTGCAACCTGCGGTGCGGTGCGTCAGCAGCACTGTCATGCTGCTCTGAAGTCCTGCTCCTGGCATCAAGCTGAACGGGCCTGGAAGTTAAAAGCCGAACCCGGTCCGACCCGCGGGTGTTGAAACCCGGACCCTGAATTAAGTGCGTCCGAACCCGGCCAAAAGAAAAGAGAAAGAGAGAGAGAGAAGCCGAGTAGGAGCGCGACCTGACCTAATTAATGTCTACATATTTTCGGACTGAACTGACGCGTCCGGTCCATGAGAAGGTCCATGCACACCTGGTAGCCCAAAAGAACAGCCAGGCAGCCTAGTCCAGAGAGCAGAGGAGAGGGAGACAGCAACAGGTGTGTGCGTGTGTGTGTGTGTGTGTGTGTGTGTGTGTGTGTGTGTGTGTGTGTGTGTGTGTGTGTGTGTGTGTGTGTGTGTGTGCGTGCGTGCGTGCGTGCGTGCGTGTGCATGTGCGTGTGTTATACCTGCAACCTCCAAATGGGAATGGGAGCCTCCTTTCATTAATTAATATCTGACAGTAGCTACAGCCATCATACAGATGAGAACAGGGTAGTGGTGGTGTGGTCTTAAAGAGGCTGAAGCAGAGGAAACTGGCCTTGAAAGGCTGGTCCAGGTCAAAAGATTGAAAAAAAAGTTTTGTTTTTTCTCACCAGCCACAGCTCCCCACTAGACTAGTGTCATACAGTCCAGCCATTCGTGCCATTACAAAGATAGAAACCTCAGTCAGTAGCCTAGTATATATATATATTTTTTTTATCTGAAGTGAATGTTGTCTTCCCATTATATTCTTCTCAGAGTACACCAGAATGCTTCATTTACCTCTTAAAATCATAAATGTGTGTGTGTGTGTGTGTGTGTGTGTGTGTGTGTGAGTGAGTGTGAGAGAGAGAGAGAGAGAGAGAGAGAGATACATTTAACTACATTAAACATTATTATGATTATTGTTATGAAAAAGCTAAGCCTTTTTTTATATATATATAATAAATGAATTACATGGTGAAAATTGTGTTGTAAATGAGAGCAACAGTAAAGGATAGTGGAGGAAGAGAAACATGTGATGTCAAAGTGAAGTTATAATGGGGAAAAAAAGAAGTGTGTGCCTTTATTATTATTATTATTATTATTATTTATTTACTTTTTATTTTTGGGGGGGGGGTCCACTTTTTGGGAAAAAAGAACCCCCCCCTCCACAAGGCTGGCTACGGGCCTGCTATATATGGAGGTTTTAATGGTCGAAATACAGACATGAACCCTATGTTGCGGCAGGGGCGATTCTAGGATCAGACCTTTAGGGGGGCTCAGTCCCCAGAGGCTGGTGAACCTAGGGCCTGCCTAAATTTTGAGCATTGTAAATTTAAATGCATCAATCTGGTGCACTTTGGGCATGCACTTTGATAAATTACAATGACAACTTATTAGGGGTACTCAGCATGTTTGGTGCTGATCACTGAATGATAAGGATGAGAATTGATTGGATTTTATTGTTGTCCGTTATCATTTCTGCTTATCGATCCAATTCTTAATCGATTATTTTATACTGTATCCAAATGTCATCTCCCTACCAAAAATACATTCTTGTGGAAATGAGCCCACTACAGCAGTATATTAACACATGACGAGCAATATTAGTAGGCCTATCAGCTACTTACAGATGCTTTTGTGAAGTTAAAAATAGTTTACAATGTTTGTGAGAAAGAGAAAGAGAAATGTTAGAGAATAATGCTGGCAACAGGCCCAAGTAGGCCATTTAGGATTACTTCTATTTCACCATCTCATCTCCTCATACAGTATTATAAGCTATAACAATTAAACACACAGAAGTGTATACAAGTCTATGTCATTATACTGTGAGGTCTATGGAATGTTCTTCTATTTTCCTCTCGCCTGGTCACTTTGTGTATGAATTCTTAGAAATTCTCAACCCTGTGAGGTACAATCAAGTATTTTACTTTTTTTTTTTTTTTCAAAACAACCCGAGCTTTAAAGCAGAAATAAGCGATCCGGTGGTTTTGGCTAACTTCCTGTCAGCCGATGGAGTTAGCAGACCCCGCCCTCGTCCCTACGTCACCACATTCACGCGCATCCCTTGGCTGCACACACAGAGTGTGTGCATGCCGTTCTCTCTCCTCATTGGATAAAGGTTGTAGGATACAAGGAAAGTTTTCTCCTCGGCTTACAGCAGAGCAGAGTGACTGACAGACCCGTGTTTCAGACCAAACACTCTATATAAGTCAGTACGTTTACATGACACTTGAAAAAAACGAATTATTGCCTTAATCCGACTATAACTGGATAACTGAAGTGCATGTAAACACCTTAGTCCGACTGAAATCGGAGTTGAGAACTCCGATTAAGACACCCAGATAATGCGATTGGAATTCGATTTTCTCCGTCATGTATACGCCTTAATCAGAGTATAACTGGACAATGCGTGTGCGCATGCTCCACAACAGTAGAGACGGCACAAAGTGGAGCAGAGAAGCCGGCCAAACCCGGCAAAGTAAAAGAAAAAAAACCAACGTCAGGGCCGATTCAATGCATTTCACACAGCGCAACCAGCGAGAGTGTTTTATATAAAAAAATAAAATAAAGAGAGAGAGAGAGAGAGAGATGAAAAAAGGAAGCCCCTTTCCTATTCTCAGCGCGAATCCGGCCCAGACTGACGCGTCTGGTCGGGAACTGCAGTTGAGAATTTATTAGTAAGCTTATAAGTTGTTTATATTCAGTTTTTTACGAGGTGACAGAAAAGTCAACAGGACAGGGGGCGTATTAACCCGCTGAAACGACGGGTGACGCCGCATGAGGGGGCGGACCCCGTCAGTTATTCGATTTTCTCAGTTGCATGTATATTGAGACAAGGACAGAAGTCCGACTTGACGCCAAAATCGAATTTTGAGCATAGCTCGATTAAGCTCTGCATGTAAACGTACTGAGTGATTGCTGTCGGAAGGCACAACTATTTAAGACTTATATTAACACAAATATTTCGCTTACTTCTGCTCTAAGAATATGCATGCTGTGTCATATGAATGTAGAAAAATGTATATGACCAAATATAGAGGGGGAAATAAAAAACAGAAAATTAATTGCACAAATATATGGTAAACACACAGAACATTCTTATTAAGTTGTTTTAAAATGTTATATAGCTGTTGTTTTAGGTCTTGGGGATTAAGGGGAAAATAATCAAGGCTCTAACTATGATATAGAATATATTATTTACATTATTTGCAAAAATGGCCCACTCATCTGGTATGTCTGGCATGAAAACTGAAAACTGAAGTCTGTGTTTGTAGAGAGGAAGAGAGCCACAGTGTCCCTGACATTTAGCCTACAGAGGTTCACAGACAATTTTTTGTGTTGTGTGTTTTCTGCAGCAAACACAGGTTCTCCTTCACCTCATTTAGTCGTCTCAACTCGCATAAAATGCATACATAGTAATTTACGTATTATTAATTGGGATTTAAGGGAGATTTAGGGGAGATTTACCGATAGTGATCAGAGTAACCATCTTGATGTAAATAAAACATCTTTGGCCGAAGAGTTGGAAGGAAGTCTTTCATAACGTTACCTGTCTTGAGTCTCTCCAGCTTCACTGAATGACCGACAGCTTTACTGCTGCCTTTGAAACCGTTCAAAGAGGCTGTGCTGCGCGACTTGTCAGTCGGAGCGGCCAGTGGTTGTATGGGATCTATGCACAGCTCCAGCACTTGCTGAATTTAAGGCAGGTCCTTCATTTCCTGTCTTACATTATTGGACACACTGATTAATCCAGGTGTGTCTGAGTAGTCACAATGGTCAGACACACCTGGATTAATCAGTTTGTCCAATAATGTAAGACAGGAAATAAAGGACCTGCCTTAAATTCAGGAAGTGCTGGAGCTGTGCATAGAGCCCATTGCGCGCATGTTTGGAGGGTGCGGAGATGTGTCTACCAGCGCGTCGCGGTGGGTGGTGTTATGACGTTTAAGTAGTAGCTAGCTACTGTATTAATTAGGACATATCTCGGGTTCTATTTAGTACAAACATAATTTTGGTATCGTCGGAAAGGTAAAACTGTCCTCTTCATTTGTTAGGCGGGGGTGTTTTCATTTTCATTCTTACTATATAAATTTTAACCACAAACTATGGATTAAGTTGTGGATATTATCTAAGCCTGTCAAAGACGAACACGTTTTTTTGGGGGTTTTTTTGTAGAATAACAGCATTTTTTACTCCAGGTTTTAGGGGTGCTGAGTTTCAATTAAAACGGGGCTCTGGGTTAGGCCACAAATAACAATTTTATGTTGAGCTGTCGGCTCGCGGGGTCCTGGCTCTGGCTGTAGGGAGAGGGGAGAGGGGAGGGGGGGTTGGGGCGGCGGCTGCCGCGCCGTCAGTAGCCTAGTTTTCAAACTGTAAAAAGTGGGGAGGACAAAAACATGATTTTGAAAAGTGTGGGGGGGGGGGGTCCCCAGTGGAAATTGCGCCCTTCCGGTACATAGATGCATGTTTTTTTTTTGGTTTGGTCTCAGTTTTTAGTTTTTAATCTCACTGTTACAATTTACACCAGGTTGTGTTACAACCTACCCCGGTAGTGGGTGCCACTGTAGGTTGTAACAGTGGCACTCCTTGCGTTTGACATCAAATAGTGAATTCTGTAACATAGTTTGAGAAGTTTAAGGCATTGGTATTCGTAGAGAACAAATTATGGGGCTCTGTATCAAAATTTGGGAGCCCTATGAACACTCTGCAAGTTATGTGAGCTGAGACAAAAAGTGTTGCAACCATCCCCGGTCTCCCCTACACCAATTTAAATTGTAACTGTAACGGAATACAGTTAATATTTTAAATACGTAACGCTGTTACGTGTAATCCGTTACTCCCCAACCCTGTCCACCTCACAAGTAAGCTATTCACAGGCTGGAGAGGGGGTTGGCCTGTCACTAAACATCAAAAAGACAAAGCTTATTGTTGACTTTAGACGGCAACGGGTGGAGCACCTTCCACTCATAATCAGAGAGGAGAAGGTGGAGAGGGTCTCTAGGTTGAAATTCAGGTTGAAATTAATCATATAATCGGACATGATGCGGACGTGGATGTTCTGCACTGATGCAGTCACAGACCAGAATTATAATGTAATGATGGATACAGGAAAATCAACATGCATGTTGATTTTCCGGCCTTCGCAGGAAAGTCACCTGTATCCATTTAGCTGCCACAAACCCTTAAGTGTGTGTGTATTAGGCTGGCAATGAACTGCTGAAATTGAAACTGATTTGTTGATTGAAGGAAGCAGTACTTGCTCAATAAGAAAATATAAAAATAAATAACATCCTGGAAGTAAATGTCTTGGAAGCCTGTCTGTGGTGGGTGTCAATGGTTTTCTCATTTAAATGGCAGAGGGAGGCTGTGAGGTAGTGATTAAAAACACTCCAAACATTTTAAAATCTGATATCTGGACACAAAGGATTTTTACAAAGAGACTGAGAAGCATAAACTGGACAAGTCACACACAAATGTGTAAAGCCTGACACACAAAAATGAAATATGTTGCTGGGAAAACTACCAACTTAAGAAATCACACTAGCCACCCCGTTGCCACTCTACTTACAGAACAGGCCAGGGATCAGTCAAACCCAGCACAGCCAAGAGTTGATATACAGTATATTATCTTTCTCTGCATCCATGTGTCTTACCTGGAGGACTGTCTGACAGGTATGTTGTCGAGGTCGGTGAGAGTCAGGAAGTCTGAGTTGAAGTAATGCAGTTGGAGGATACAAGCCAGTAGAAATGCAGCAGGCAGCAGAATACGTGCAAACAGCTCCACTGTGTCGTACTGCTCCAAACCCAGATCACGAAGTCTAGATGTACAAACAGAAGGAACAAGACAATAGCAGATATGAGTTTGCTTGAGGCTTTCACTTTTTTTCGTATCATTACAAAAAGACATCATAACATGAGATGTGTGCAGACACACAGACACTCACCCCTCCTCTGACATGCCCATGACCTGTCTGAACAGCCCAGACACACTTCTAAACTGGTACAT
Source organism: Trachurus japonicus (assembly GCF_045865225.1). NCBI lineage: Eukaryota > Metazoa > Chordata > Actinopteri > Carangiformes > Carangidae > Trachurus > Trachurus japonicus. The sequence continues at coordinate 462,393 of NC_140913.1, read as the reverse complement.
GTAGATGGCTATCAACACCACCATGGAGTAGCCCACCACCACAGCCCAGAACGTCTTCAGGAGTCGACGCCAAACATCATAGCGAATCTGTGGGCCGACAGAATATATAGTTCTTTTTCTCTTGGCCTCAACAGGTTTTAACAACTTGTAATTGAAATTCCTGTTTTACTGTTACTGTCAGGGACACGAACCCAGCTCCCCCTGTAATGACACTAAACTTGGTTGATCCCAGTGATGATCACAGATGGGACTTTCTAAAGCTTGAATCTTTATAGCCTTTTAATCCATCTCTGTCAAAATGTAGTTGAAATTATAGTTTTCAATAGCACAACTGCAAGATAGAAGCCTTATGAATGATATCCACATTTTGTGGACAGCTTATTTTTTCTTTATCTATACTCCTTGTCGAGATAAGACAAGATAGTACAGTGTTTAACATTAAAACTGTAAAAGTAAATGAAACAAATTAGTACATGTGAAAGAAGTGGTTAAATGACATGGTTGCTTCCATTCCTCCAATCACACACTGCAGCATGTAACACTGCAGGGTGTTGCAGATGTTGTCCAAATGATGCTGTTGTGTCTCATGTCACCTTCACAACCATTAGGCCTCCTGTAAGTGCCTGCTGTATTTCTATAAGGTCAGCAGAAACATAAGACGGGAAAGAAAAAGCAGGAAAACAACAACAAAAATGGCTGTGTGTGTGCTTATGAGTCATAATCAATACTTTTAACTGCAGAATAACATATGAGCCCTTAGGTAGTGTAATTGTGTGTGTGGTCCCACCGTTTTTATAAAAGCTCAACACACTGAATATTCTTATCCACAAACAACACATTAATGATTCACAGTGGTAAAACAGGGTTAAGGGGAGGGCTACACATTACAGCATGAGATCAACCTGACACCATAGTGGTTTGGTAAGTTATGCAACATATTAACTATGAGCAGATTTCCTCTCCATTTATTGATCCCTGCAATTTAAAATCAAATTTCCAGCCTTCATTGTTTCTAGTACATGACGGACATGAATCCATACTTAAATGTAAACCTTCAGCCCAAGGAGGAAGATATTTACTGTACAAGATTACCTCTAAGTCCCCCAAACAAACAGTCTTATTGGTTTCAAATGACAGACAGACTTATCCATAAGCAGCACAATCAATCATGGTAGAAGAAATGACTAACCTGATAGAGGACAACACAGAAAAGGAACAGGACAATATAGAGGATCTTGTAGACAACCACCTGGATGATTGAAACAGGGTAAATATTAGCTTCATTTGAAATGTACATGTATCAGATATGATGGGCAGTTGCTGCTGTGCATGTTATTTGCATGTCATGCTTAGACACTGCATAGAGCACAGCATTACTGGAATAGGTCCTGGGTCTGCATGCATATATATTCAAATTAAGGATAGCAGAAACCAAAAAATACATAAATCCCATACTGTACTTATATACTATACAGCCATGGACATCTCAATGGATACCTCTCACCTACTCACAACAGATCATCAAAACACACCAGCCCTGAATCCAGCAGAATAATGTGGACATGCAGTTTATAATGCAATTTGTATCATTATGACATTTGCCATAGTTTCATAACTTGATATAAAGCCCACACAACTGCACAATGAGCATTTCTCCAGAATCGATATAGTTGCCATCATGTAGTCTGTCAATAGATACCTTTCCAGAGAAGCTGACCACAAAGAACATAGAACAGCAGAAGAGGATCCAGTATTTCACCAGTGTCCCTTTCACCCCTGAGATCAGCATGGCTACTAGAGGTGATGGCTGGTTTTTCTCCTCTGATATGAAAGACAGGAAGGAATTGAAAGGCAGAGGACAAATGGGATGGGAACAGAGAACATTCACTTTTGGACTAGTCTGACCACATGTCTGGATGGTTTTCATGAGTACACAGATCTTTTATGACTCCAAACTAAACGTTACTCTTTAAAACAGAAGCCATGCACTTAAGAAAAACAATAAATCACTGTGTGGCACCTTCGACTTCATCAAGAGACTCCTCATTTAAGCTATGCTCCTCTTTTCTTTCCTTCAGCTGCTGACGAAACATTAACCAAAAGGTGAAGCAGTAGAAAACCTGAAACACACAGAGACACACACATCAAACACAAAACATATAAAGGACAAAAACAGCATAATTGTTAAAAAATAAATACAGAAATAAACAATCAAATGTTTAATTAAATGCAAAAAAGAATAATAATTGGGAAAAGAATATTTCTAGTTTTATTTATTTATGATTGTATTCATTTAAAATGTTTCAAATAGAGCTAACAGAGCTTTGTTTTCTTGAGATGACAAGATAATTATCCCAACTGAACTTTATTATCTCATTATCTTGAGTTCATGTTACCTTGGAAAAACAAAAAATCTTTTTCTACTCATATCACCTTATTTTGGGATATCAAAAAATACAGTATTTTCTGATGAAGCTTTCCTAATTTGTCATTGAACTAGTCTTACTGATATACCTTGATATTACATTGATATATTTTTCAGTGGTTAGTTTTTAGTTGCTTTCAAGGTCATGTGAATGACTTTACCTATGGAAATAATTGACACAGGACACATTATGTAATCTAATTAAGTCAAGGCCCAAAGATTCCCCTAACCTTTGCTCCCAGGTGGATACAAGGCGCAGGGTGGTAGCTGTTCAGGTCAAAGTCAACTATCACAGCTGAGGGCAGACCGGGATACAGCTCGGCCCGGCTGAGGCGCAGCCCACTCAGGAAGCCCAGCACCACCAAAACAGTGCCATAGATAGCAAGAAACGGTGCCGACATCATAGCGTACCTCCGTCGGTTTCGCATCATCCAGATTATACAGGACCACACCAGCATGGCAAAAGTCAGCCAGTTGTTGTAGGTGATACTCCACACCTACATGAATTTTGGATATGGATCAATTAATAGAAGCCAAACAGTTGCAATATTACTTGACCTTATACAAGTAATTATAGACTATATCGTATATACAATTGCATGTACTTTTTTAAATAGGTGCCTTCATTGTAAAAGAGAAAATATATGGGAAAGTGTAGCAAACGGCAACAAGTCAGATGTGAATCTTGGCACTGCAGTTGGGACTAATATGGTAAACACTGTATGGGATAAACCCCATCTTTACTTTAATCGTAACACAACTGAGCTGACCTGTGTTACACCTATACCAGAACAATCTTTCTGTTTCAGTTACATCTCTTTCCTGTATGGTGGCAGTCAGGACTGCTCCAAGGTGTGTCTAACAATGAAACCCTTCAATAATCAATGTTGATACATGTGTACTTAACCATCATAGTGATAAGGGCGCTGACATAGCTGTGTTTTTGCACCAGCTGTCCAAAGACGACCAGACCACTTGGACCTGAGGAAGGGGGAATTTCTGTCGGACTCTTTGGGATCTCCTCCATTTCTCCCTTGCCCTCTCTCTCTACTCCAAGACAGAGACAATTTTGGTAAGTATATATTGAGTCAGGTAAACTGTACAAACATAGTTGGACCAAAGGCAGGATTGTTTTCCAATATGTCATATATTCAGTACAGTGAGAAAGACGGGGACGCCATACAGCCCTTGGTTGGACTCAACGCAGAGTCTTTGAGGTCATGCATTTAGAAATTCGAGTGTGATTACCATGTGGCAGTGAGTCTATGCTGTCATACGGTTGAAGGTAAGAGTTTGTGTAGCATGCCTCTCCAAACAGAGACTCCGGATCATCTCTATGGAAGTCTTGCAACGAGTTGCTCGTCATTAAGATCATTGGCTGAAGAAAAGGCACATCGTACTGCAAGTTTAAATCATGTATATCACACCAAAAATAAATAAATAAACTGAATCAAAACTTTTAAACAATATCTAGGAATAAAATGGTTTACCTCATCAGGAAGATAGGTTTCCTCATCTGTGCTGCTCAATAGCTGAAAAAAGAAAATGTTGGTTTGCTAATGTGTTTTGAAATGCTAACATGTTAACAATTACAAGTCATCAAGGAGGCTGGTAGCCATTTGGAACTGATATACTAACACAAATGACTTACATCCAGGTGTTTCTATTACTTTGTCCATTCCATTTGTATCAATGAGTATAGTCATCATTACAACCCTCACAAAGGAGGGCCGCTGCATCATTTAATTTAATGAAATTTAATGAAAAAAATATCTGATACAGGATATAAATCCTTTACATCAGACTCAATAAATAACAACATACAAAACATCAACATCATACTGCATTCATTAAGTTAAATTTCATTTGATAGCTTTGTCAAAATTATTACATTATTATTATTGACTATGCACAAGCAACAATAAAGTTCTTTACAGTTCTGTTGCCTGGATTGCTTTGTTTTTATTTAATCACAAGATAGGGCTTCAATTAGTAAAGAACACACAGGTGACACAGATACTGAGCTGACTGATGAATGTTATTCTATAGGATCCCAGCAAACACAAACCGTAATTTCAACGTTGATTTCCGGTTGAAACCAGGTTGATATAAGGTTTGAACGTTTTTCAACCTCTTTTCAACCGTCTAAAAAGTGGTTACAACATCAACGTGGCGCAAAAGAGTTAAAGGATCATAGGGCAGGATTTGTGAGAAAATACCGGAAAATACCCATGCGTTTTACGTTTTTTAAATAATAATGGGTGAGGAAGCGTTCAAAACCAAAAAGAACGAGCCCACCCGCGTATCTCTCCATTGCCCTGAACGGGGTCTGTGCTGCAAAATGCGCTGCAATTCAGGGGGTGAATTTCGCGCGCTGGCCGGCGGACCTGACGTCAGCGCGTCCACGACTGCCTTCGAATGGATCAATGGAATGGAGCCATGAAGAGGGCAACCGCGGCAGAGCGACTGATACAGTAACAGAGTGGCGACACTCCCTGTTATATCAATCGCTCTGAACCAGGGTGGATCCAAATTAGGCCTACTGTTACTGCCAGCAAACCACCCAGCACAACTGAAAGCCCTGTTAACCCCCGCCCCCCCCCCACCGCCACTCTCTCTCCCCCTCCCTTCACACACGCACACAGCAGCAGCAGGTCACTAACTTACACACCCTCTCCCTCTTCACTACTGTCTTATTATTAGCCGTTAGCCGCAGCTAGCGGTTAAAAGCCGACGTTATAACTTTAACAACGTTATCAGGCAGGTGGACAAACGTCCTGGCCGGCGTGTCCGCGACGCGTCCGTTTTTTTTATTTTTATGAAATCATGAATATGTCCGGTGTTGATTGGTTTGCATGGGACCGCGGACCCTGACAGATGCGGCCCGACACCCGGACCCGGCGCGTTAATTCTCGGTACCGGCCTGTAGGAGTAGGAGCCCATACAGATCCATGCAGAGGAGCTCAGAGGAACAGACAAGCAGTCTCCTGCTGCAGCACAGTGAAGGTGTGTGTGTGTGTGTGTGTGTGTGTGTGTGTGTGTGTGTGTGTGTGTCTGTCTGTCTGTCTGTGAGAGCGAGAACCTACAGTAAAATACCCCCCCTCCCTCCCCAGATAGGAAAGACTGTAAAGAGTAAATTTAAACAGTGAAAAGTCTGTGCGCGCTCCCGTGCCGGTGGCTTCCCTGGTTGCTGTAGTTACGCGCAGCGGCCGTCGCGTCACTGGCCGTTCTCATTAATCCTGCCCTATGATCCTTTAAGAGCAGTTGAGTTTTGCTACCCTGATCTAATTTGTGAAGAGATGAGGACTTTAATCCACTACAAGGCTCTTAGAAAATGTGTACCCTATCCTGAACAATTAATGATTAAAAACAGACATGTTAAAATAACCAGAGAGTCCCAAGAACTGTGAAAAAATTACTGTTTTTTTTTTAAAAGATTTTTTATTTATTTTTTTACCAGCATAAACACCTTTTTTCTTGGCATTTATGAGACAGAAAATCATGGGGGAGAGATAGGGAATGTGACATGCAGCAAAGAACCTCCAGTCAGGATTTGAACCGCGGTCGGCTGCCTATATCACATTAGCTTTGTTATGCCATGGCCACCCCACACTAGCTTTGTGTCCCATCTTGACCACCCCAGTAAAACATATCCTGGATACGCCACTGCATCTGCTGTGAAATGCTGCTGCATATGTTGTATCAGTCAGTACTGCAGTGAACTGTTTATGCTGCAGTCTGACCTAAACAGAAGGACAGGGCTGGTTAAATGGGTTGGGAGTCCTGTGATTGGCAGGAGTGAGTCTGGACTCACTAAGGACAGACACATGCAATGCAATGTGATTCAGGACATCCTAGACTATACTATCTATCTACACTTCCACTACTTTACACTTCCAGCACTCAGGGCTCTTTCCTGCTCTTAGACTTCCACCACGTCAGCAGTTATTTACATGCTGTTCAGATCAGCTAGCTACTTAAGCTCAGCAGTTAGTGCTTGCTTCTCTCTCATACATACACATAGTCTGTTTTGAATTAACAGATGAACATTACAGTGTGCTGTTATTGTAACTTTAGACTAGAGCATTGCGATTCATTGTGTTTTTTGTTTTGTTTTGTTTTTTACAATTGTGTCCTCTATCTTATGCTCAACACACGGCTCATTTGAAAACCCAAGCTGCTTTAACTATGACTGTGTACGGTCCGGGTATAAAAGGACCAAGGTACGTTTTATCAGTCTGTTTTCTGGGAATAATTGACATAAGGAGAAACCAGAAACAAGCCGTTTTTTCGTTTTTTCGTTTTGGAAAAAAAAACGGAAATCAAAATTTCAGTTTGTTTTCTCGTTTTTGGTTCTTATTTAACAAAACGAATTTACCACTCAATATTTTGTTTCCGTGGGTGGGCGGGTCCTAGTGTGCTTCCTTGCCCTGTGCCCTTCAAAATAAAAGTTCCTCAATTTGATAATGTCGACAAAAATATTACTGTAGGCTAGTAGGCTACAGACACTAGCAGACATAGAGGACCCCATCACCCACAGTCAAGACTGACACAGCTTCAAATAACAATAATAGTAGGCTATTCATAATGAAAATGAGAACTTATGAAGTTATGATGACTTCGGTCCGGGTATAAAAGTATAATCCGTTTTTTCGTTTTAAAACAAAAACGGAAAAACGGAAACAGCGCCCCTTTTTCCTTTTTTCATTTTAAAACAAAAACGGAAAAACGGTTTTTGCTGTCGGCTTAAAAAACAAGAAAACCAAAAAACCAAAACGAAATAACGGCCGAAATTTGGTTTTTTCAAATTCATTTTGTCGTTTTTCGTTTCTTTTTTTTAATGAATATGATATGACGGGGGACAGACCGGAAGCGGAAGTGAAGTGTAAAACCGTCAAAATAATAGTTTAGCGTGCTGGCGCTAACTTCTTAGCGTATAGACCGACTACCGTCCTCTTTCTACACCTATGGTTCACTTTTTTTTTTTCAGCTGGTTGTTTGGAAGAACGTGGTTGTTTGGAAGAACGTGTTAGGCCTATTATTATAATTTTAGCCGATTGTGTGAAAGCACTTACTGTGGAAAAACGTTACTGTTAGCTATACGTCCCCTGCCTAAATTAAGAACTCAAGTCAGCAGAGGTCCCCATCACCCACAGTCAATACTAGGTGTCCTGACAATGCAGGTCTGCAGCCAGACTGTCTTGAATGATTTTGAGAACTTATGACTTAAGTGCAGTTGTTTAGCCACAGGGTGGCGCAGTTTTTACATAGTAGACCTCAGTGCTACCACGGCGGATGATGGCCAACACAGCCAGGCTCTGTGTGTCGGCTCAACAAAAACTAAATCCCCGGACAGACCCAACTGGTGTCACGGCGGTGATGAGCTGCGCCTGTGATCACTTCATTTCAGTCGGGAGGAGCAGGTTGATTTACAGTGGAAACCGGATACAGTAATCAACCCTATATAGATCAAAAGGCTTGGGACGGAATCATTTCTATAGGCTATAAATGCTGTTTAAATAGGCTAATTTGTTTCTAGTGATCAAGAAATCCGCTTATAATGCTCATTTTTGGTCATTTTATGGATGAAAACATGCGCAAAAACAATTTAAAAACTATGTGTAGCCTATTTATTTTATTTTCGGCGGTGTCCCTTTGATGTGCACTGCTGCAGCAGCCCGCACACGTCGCCGTGCTGTGATCAAAAGGCTTAGCTAGATCAAAAGGCTTGGGACGGAATCATTTCTATAGGCTACAAATGCTGTTTTAGGCTAATTATATCAAGAAATCCGCTTATAGTGTTCATTTTTGTTCATTTTATGGATGAAAACATGCGCAAAAACAATTTAAAAACTATGTGTAGCCTATTTATTTTATTTCCGGCGGTGTCCCTTTGATGTGCACTGCTGCAGCAGCCCGCACACGTCGCCGTGCTGTGTGTTGTTGTGCTGTGCGTCAGCTGGCTGGCAGCGCGGCTGTTTGTGTTGTCTGTCAATGAATGAAACCTATCGACTTTATATCGACCGCAGACGTCAGGAATAGATTATAGGCCTAACACGTTCTTCCAAACAACCAGCTGTTATAGTTTCACAGAAGTAAAAAATAAAATAAAATAAAAAAAGTGAACCATAGGTGTAGAAAGAGGACGGCAGTCTATAATATACGCTAAGAAGTTAGCGCCAGCACGCTAAACTATTATTTTGACGGTTTTACACTTCACTTCCGCTTCCGGTCTGTCCCCCGTCATATCATATTCATTATAAAAAAGAAACGAAAAACGACAAAATGAATTTGCAAAAACCAAATTTCGGCCGTTATTTGGTTTTCGTTTTTTCGTTTTCTCGTTTTTTATGCTGACAGCAAAAACCCAGCAAAAACCGTTTTTCCGTTTTTGTTTTAAAATGAAAAAAGGAAAAAGGGGCGCTGTTTCCGTTTTTCCATTTTTGTTTTAAAACGAAAAAACGGATTATACTTTTATACCCGGACCGACTTCAGTGTAGATGTTTAGCCACAAGGTGGCGCAGTTATTACACGAAGAGTAGGTCCGTGTACCTTTTGTCAGTTTGATATTCCGTTTTAATAAAAAAACGGGAAAACGGAAATACCGTGGTTTTTTCCTTTTTTACTTTTCAAACAAAAACCAATAAATGAAAAAACAGAGTCGTTTTTCCGTTTTTGGTTTTCTGAATCAAAAACGAAAAACGAGAAAACCACAGTCAAATAACGGCCCGAATTTGGTTTTTGTAAATTCATTTGTTCGTTTTTCGTTTCATGTTTATCAATATAACAGCGGGCAGAACGGAAGCGGAAGTGACACGTAATAACTTCAAAATAAAAGCATGCTTATTTTCATCCAGACTACCGTTCTCTTTATACACTCATTTTTACAGATTATGCTCGACACGTATAGCCTACATTTATTTCAGTGAACTAAAGTTGTAGATGCCATGTACTAGTGTTTTGTGTGTGTGTGTGTGTGTGTGTGTGTGGGGGGGGGGGGGTCAGCGGTCAGCTGTTCTTCACCTGTGACCTGCTATGTTTTAGCTTATCGACATTCCTCTGGAGCTCAGTTTTTATTGTTGAAGCGCGTCCGGCCCTATTAGCCATTAATTGTTCCATCCATAGTCGCCCTAACAAGTAGGTTATTTTTAGCTCAATGCATATTGTGGGAAAGTTTTACCCTGCGAACGTCACCAGCAGAGGTCCCCATCACACACAAAATAAAAGTAGCGTGCTGCTTACTTTCATACAGCCAAACGTTCACTTTATAGCCTAGCTACAGCCCTACACCAACGTTAATTAAGCATTATACAACAGTTACTTCCGACCATGAGTGCTGATATACAGTATAACAGCAGTGGGACTTTTTACATGCATTATCACTCCGCTGTTCAGCTGGACAGTAGGAAGTCAGAGCCACGCTCCCTCCCCATACAACTGCGATCAAATGAGCCGTCGTTCGTCTTCGCGGAGTCAAGCCAGCCGCACAGACATTTTAACTGCGCCCGTATCAGAGAACTTACGGCGAATGCTCCGAGTCCACCGGCAAAGCTAGCGCTAGTTTAGAATCAAGCGAGATGACTTCCGGTTTTCAAAATAAGACGAGGATAATACGGAGGCAATCGAGGCGTGTGTGTGTGTGTGTGTGTGTGTGTGTGTGTGTGCGTGTGTGTGTGTGTGTGTGTGTGTGTGTGTGTGTGTGTGTGTGTGTGTGTGTGTGCGTGCGTGCGTGCGTGCGTGCGTGCGTGCGTGCGTGTGTGTGTGTGTAACCATTGTTTATTGGCTGTTAGGCTACAGTGTAATGAGGTGTTTTCAACACTTTTTTTCACATAATTAAAGCAGAAGGGAATGTTTGTGTTAATCTAAGTCTTAAATAGTTCTATCTTCCGACAGCAATCACTTCTATAGAGTGGTGGTTACACCTATCAGGGCCTAATGCAACAGGAAAAAGGCCTTATACTCCAGTTTTACTGTACAGTAACATCACTTTGGTCCATAACTTCTGTCAACACTTAGTACAGTTGACTTCAGGACCACGCTGGCTACTTCCTCAGTCATGATCAAACATTTTTACTGTATCATTTTGGAGAAATTAAGCCTCAAATTTGCATCTTTAGCTTCTTTTAAACAGGAAAAAGGCCTAATACTCCACATTTACTGTACTGTAACATCACTATGGCCCATAAGTTCTGACAATGGTTGGTACAGTTGACTTCAGGAGTATCCTGGCTACACCCTCGGTCATTTTCAAACATTTTTAATGTATCATTTTGGAGAAATTAAGCCTAGAAGTTGTCTTTCCTTGGACTTGCACTGGAAAAGCTCTGTCATTTTAGAGAAATTAAGCCTCTAAATGAGAATAAATAACGAGCATAAGGCCTCTTCCTATGTAAAAATGGAACTGTACAGCTGAATTTCTCTAAAATGATGCAGGAAAAATGCTTAATAGTGGATCAGTGGGCTGTAAGGATGGTCCTGGAAACAACTTTATCAACTTTTGTCAAAAATTATGTATCATAGAGATTTTACATTTGCGTGAATATTGAGCAAAATTAATGGATTCATTTCTCAAAAATTATACAGTCCAAATACTTGACACGTATGGGTGAGTAGTCAGGATATTCCCGAGGTCAACACTAACCATTGTCAGAACTTTAGGCCAAAGTGATATTACTGTACAGTAAAGATGGAACATTAGGCTTTGCAAAACTTTTTTTTTTTTTTTTTTTTACAAATTTGAGGCTTAATTTCTCTAAAATGATACAGTAAAATGTTTGATATTGAGTGAGGGAGTAGTCAGGATGGTCCTGAAGTCAACTGTACCAACCATTGTCCGAACTTATGCACCAAAGTGATGTTACTGTACAGACAATATGGAGTATTAGACCTTTTTGTCTTGTTTAAAAAAAGCTAAGAATGCAACTTTGAGGTTTAATTTCCCCAAAATGATACAGTAAAAATGTTTGATAATGACTGAGAAAGTAGCCAGGATGATCCTGAAGTCAACTTTACCAAGTATTGACAGAACTTATGGACCAAAGTGATGTTATTGTACAGTAAAATGGAGTATAACGCCTTTTTTCCTGTTTAAAAGAAGCTAAAGATGCAACTTTGAGGCTTAATTTCTCCAAAATGATACAGTAAAAATGTTTGATATTGAGTGAGGGAGTAGCTAGGGTGGTTCTGAAGTCAACTGTACCAACCATTGCCTGAACTTATGGACCAAAGTGATGTTATAGTACAGTAAATAAAGAGTATAAGGCCTTTTTGTCATGTTTTAAAAAAAGCTAAGAATGCAACTTTGAGGTTTAATTTCCCCAAAATGATACAGTAAAAATGTTTGATAATGACTGAGGGAGTAGTCAGGGTGGTCCTGAAGTCAACTGTACCAACCTTTGTCTGAACTTATGGACCAAAGTGTTGTTATTGTACAGTAAATATGGAGTATTAGACCTTTTTGTCATGTATTAAAAAAGGAAAAAATGCAACTTTGAGGCTTAATTTTTCCAAAATTATACAGTAAAAATGTTTGATATTGAGTGAGGGAGTAGCCAGGGTGGTCCTGAAGTCATTTGTACCAACCATTTCCTAAACTTATGGACCAAAGTGATGTTATAGTACAGTAAATAAAGAGTATAAGGCAATTTTTCCTGTTAAAAAAAAAATAAAATCAAAAAATGCAACTTTGAGGCTTAATTTCTCCAAAATCATACAGTAAAAATGTTTGGTAATGACTGAGGGAGTAGTCAGGGTGGACCTGAAGTCAACTGTACCAAGTATTGACCGAACCTATGGACCAAAGTGATGTTATTGTACAGTAAATATGGAGTATTAGACCTTTTTGTCATGTTTAAAAAAGCAAAAAATGCAACTTTGAGACTTAATTTCTCCAAAATAATGCAGTAAAAATGTTTGATCATGACTGAGGAAGTAGCCAGGGTGGACCTGAAGTCAACTGTACCAAGTATTGACCGAACCTATGGACCAAAGTGATGTTATAGTACAGTAAAAATGGAGTATAAGGCCTTTTTCCTGTTTAAAATTCATTAGGCCCTGTTAGGTGTAACCTCACACACACACACACACACACACACACACACACACACACACGCACACACGCCTGTAAAAAGTCCCACTGCTGTTATACTGTATATCAGCACTCATGGTCGGAAGTAACTGTTGTATAATGCTTAATTAACGTTGGTGTAGGGCTGTAGCTAGGCTATAAAGTGAACGTTTGGCTGTATGAAAGTAAGCAGCACGCTACTTTTATTTTGTGTGTGATGGGGACCTCTGCTGGTGACGTCTAGGGTAAAACTTTCCCACAATATGCATTCAGCTAAAAATAACCTACTTGTTAGGGCGACTGGATGGAACAATTAATGGCTAATTGGGCCGGACGCGCTTCAACAATAAAAACTGAGCTCCAGAGGAATGTCGATAAGCTAAAACATAGCAGGTCACAGGTGAAGAACAGCTGATTTTACTACGATTGGTGACGTATCATCCCACCTGACCCCTGACCCCCCCCCCCCCACACACACACACACAAAACACTAGTACATGGCATCTACAACTATACTTTAGTTCACTGAAATAAATGTAGGCTATATGTGTCGAGCATAAACTGTAAAAATGAGTGTATGAAGAGAACGGTAGTCTGGATGAAAATAAGCATGCTTTTATTTTGAAGTTATTACGTGTCACTTCCGCTTCCGTTCTGCCCGCCGTTATATTGATAAACATGAAACGAAAAACGAACAAATGAATTTACAAAAACCAAATTCGGGCCGTTATTTGACTGTGGTTTTCTCGTTTTTTGTTTTTGATTCAGAAAACCAAAAACGGAAAAACGACTCTGTTTTTTCATTTATTGGTTTTTGTTTGAAAAGTAAAAAAGGAAAAAACCACGGTATTTCCGTTTTCCCGTTTTTTTTATTAAAACGGAATATCAAACTGACAAAAGGTACACGGACCCTAAAAGTAGCCTATAGCCTAATCCGTTTTTTTGTTTCGACAGGAAAACGGAAAAACGGAAACAGCGCCCCTTTTTCCTTTTTTCGTTTTAAAACAAAAACGGAAAAACGGTTTTTGCTTTGTTTTTGCTGTCAGCATCAAAAAACGAGAAAACGAAAAAACCAAAACAAATAACGGCCGAAATTTGGTTTTTGCAAATTCATTTTTTCGTTTTTCGTTTCTTTTTTTTAATTAATATGATATGACGGCGGACAGACCGGAAGCGGAAGTGAAGTGTAAAACCGTCAAAATAATAGTTTAGCGTGCTGGCGCTAACTTCTTGGCGTATATTATAGACTACCGTCCTCTTTCTACACCACATGGTTGACTTTTTTTTTTTTTTTTTACTTCTGTGAAACTATGACAGCTGGTTGTTTGGAAGAACGTGTTAGGCCTATAATTATAATTTTAGTCGAGTGTATGAATGCACTTACTGTGGAAAAACTTTACTATTAGCTAGGCTTTACGTTCCCTGTCTAAATTAAGAACTCAAGTCAGCAGAGGTCCCCATCACCCACAGTCAATACTAGGTGTGACAATGCAGGTCTGCAGCCAGACTGTCTTGAATGATTTTGAGAACTTATGACTTAAGTGCAGTTGTTTAGCCACAGGGTGGCGCAGTTTTTACATAGTAGACCTCAGTGCTACCACGGCGGATGATGGCCAACACAGCCAGGCTCTGTGTGTCGGCTCAACAAAAACTAAATCCCCGGACAGACCCAACTGGTGTCATCAACATCTATCAAGTCACCAGCAGAGGTCCCCATCACCCACAGTCAATACTAGGTGTCCTGACACTGCAGGTCTGCAGCCAGACTGTCTTGAATGATTTTGAAAATGAGAACTTATGACTTAAGTCAGAGAATTTAAGTGCAGTTGTTTAGCCACAGGGTGGCACAGTTTTCACATGAATAGTAGACCTCAGTGCTACCACGGCGGATGATGGCCAACACAGCCAGGCTCTATGATGCGGCTCAACAAAAACTAAATCTCTGCAGACCCAACTGTCACGGCGGTGATGAGCTGCACCTGTGATCACTTCATTTCAGTCGGGAGGAGCAGGTTGATTTACAGTGGAAACCGCTTATAGTGATCACGGATACAGTAATCAACCGCTTAGCCTATATAGATCAAAAGGCTTGGGACGGAATCATTTCTATAGGCTATAAATGCTGTTTAAATAGGCTAATTCGTTAGTGATCAAGAAATCCGCTTATAATGGTCATTTTATGGATGAAAACATGCGCAAAAACAATTTAAAAACTATGTGTAGCCTATTTATTTTATTTTCGGCGGTGTCCCTTTGATGTGCACTGCTGCAGCAGCCCGCACATGTAGCCGTGCTGTGTGTTGTTGTGCTGTGCGTCAGCTGGCTGGCTGAGACACATGACTGGGTGCAGAGCGGCTTGTTTTGTCTGTCAAAACATGGTCAAAACATGGATGAATCGACTTTATATCGACCGCAGACGTCAGGAATAGATTTTGGGCTTTTGGCTCGTTGGTTCATCTCTGCATAGCGCTCGTTGTCCGTTATTAGCGTGCAGAGAAAGAGAGAGAGAGAGAGAGAGAGAAGCGCGCACTGCATGACAGCAGCGCGCGGTAAAGTCCGTTATTGTACGCCAATAACGGACAACGAGCGCTATGCGGAGATGAACGGAACGAGACAAAAGCCCAAAATCTATTCCTGACGTCTGCGGTCGATATAAAGTCGATAGGTTTCATTCATCCATGTTTTGACAGACAACACAAAAGCCGCGCTGCACCCAGTCATGTGTCTCAGCCAGCCAGCTGACGCACAGCACAACAACACACAGCACGGC
Source organism: Trachurus japonicus (assembly GCF_045865225.1). NCBI lineage: Eukaryota > Metazoa > Chordata > Actinopteri > Carangiformes > Carangidae > Trachurus > Trachurus japonicus. Next base: position 447,132 of record NC_140913.1, on the reverse strand, counting down.
GACGTGTGCGGGCTGCTGCAGCAGTGCACATCAAAGGGACACCGCCGAAAATAAAATAAATAGGCTACACATAGTTTTTAAATTGTTTTTGCGCATGTTTTCATCCATAAAATGACCAAAAATGAGCATTATAAGCGGATTTCTTGATCACTAGAAACAAATTAGCCTATTTAAACAGCATTTATAGCCTATAGAAATGATTCCGTCCCAAGCCTTTTGATCTATATAGGGTTGATTACTGTATCCGTGATCACTAGCGGTTTCCACTGTAAATCAACCTGCTCCTCCCGACTGAAATGAAGTGATCACAGGCGCAGCTCATGACCGCCGTGACAGGGGTCTGTCCGGGGATTTAGTTTTTGTTGAGCCGCATCATGAACACAGAGCCTGGCTGACCATCATCCGCCGTGGTAGCACTGAGGTCTACTATTCATGTAAAAACGCGCCACCCTGTGGCTAAACAACTGCACTTAAAGCAGAAGTAAGTGGTCCGGTCGTTTTCGCTAATGCTGCGTTCCAGGCAGGCTTTTGAAATCATAAATTACAGCTTCAAGTCAAAACTTACGACTTTGTAGCGTTCCAGGCAACCCACTCGTGTTTTTCCGACCTGTTTTACCGGTGAAAGTCACTATAACGGCCACTCGTAACTTCCGACCGGTGAACTCGTACCAGATCGAACTGGTACGACTTCACGGTCGGAAAAATACGAGTTTCCTTGAACGCACCATAACAGTCCTCGTCGCTACGTCACCACATTCACGGCGTTCCTTGGCTGCACACACAGCCCTGCATGCCGTTCTCTCTCCTCATTGGATAAAAACTGTAGGATACGAGAAATGTTTTCTCCTCGGCTCAGAGCAGAGCAGAGGGACTGAGAGACCCGTGTTTCGGTCCAAACACTCTATGTAAGTGATTGCTGTCGGAAGATATAACTATTTAAGACTTATATTAACACAAATATATCACTTACTTCTGCTTTAAGTCATAAGTTCTCATTTTCAAAATCATCCAAGAGTCTGGCTGCAGACTGTAGTCTTGACTGTGGGTGATGGGGACCTCTGCTGGTGACTTGATCTTAATTTAGGCAGGGAACGTAATAGTAGGCTAAAGTTTTTCCACAGTAAGTGCATTCATACACTCGGCTAAAATTATAATTATAGGCCTAACACGTTCTTCCAAACAACCATAAGTAAAAAAAAAAAAAAAAGTGAACCTTATGGTGTAGAAAGAGGACGGTAGTCCTACGCTAAGAAGTTAGCGCCAGCACGCTAAACTATTATTTTGACGGTTTTACACTTCACTTCCGCTTCCGGTCTGTCCGCCGTCATATCATAGACTGTAAAATAAAATATCATATTAATTAAAAAAAGAAACGAAAAACGAAAAAATGAATTTGCAAAAACCAAATTTCGGCCGTTATTTGTTTTGGTTTTTTCGTTTTCTCGTTTTTTGATGCTGACAGCAAAAACAAAGCAAAAACCGTTTTTCCGTTTTTGTTTTAAAACGAAAAAAGGAAAAAGGGGCGCTGTTCCGTTTTTCCGCTTTCCCGTCGAAACAAAAGAACGGATTATACTTTTATACCCGGACCCTGTACATGGTAGCCTTCAGCTTTATCCTAGGATGCCCTTTAACAAATGGAAAAGGGACAACCTCTGCCTTGTCAACCTTAGCCTTGCAGCTAACTTGGGCACATTACATTTTGTTTAATGTAAATTAAACCCAACTGAACTAAACTCCAGACCATCGAGCAGGAGTGGGCAATACCTCAAAATTTATTTTCTTAATCTTGCTTTACAAAATACCATCTGATTGTTTTCCACAGTCTGTACTTGTGCTGCTTTGTCTTGGATAGTATAGGTTGAGCGACAGCGACATTCCAACCACAGTAATTCCATGTACTGTGAACAGTGCTATAGTATGGAGGTTATTTTCTATCATAAATCAAGAGCATATTATGTTGATTTGAGAGCATTACTTTTTGATTTGACGTTCAGAAAACTCTGCTCTCATATTCAAATTTACTCTGCTCGCGCTCAAACTATGTGCTCGATGTTTAAACCTGTGCTCTCGGATTCAAAGTTGCCCTGCTCGTGCTCAAACTTTGCTTTCGCATTCAAGTTTGTCCTGCTCGTGCTCAAACTGTGTGCTCGCACTTGGTCACAGCTGCCTGCGCATTGTGTTTCCTCTTGCGCGGAGGAAAGTCCTGCTCTCGGATCTCTGCTCTGCTCACGGATTTTCTGTCAACTGTCAACCAATAGAAGACCGGCTACTGTTGACCAATCAGATCATCCCTACTTCTATGCTTCTTTGTGGGTGCGTTCACTGTAATTCAAGGAGCGTCACATACGGGCGGGCACTATTTCTACCGGGTTTATCTATTTCCGCCCCACAGGCTGTTAAATGTGGCGGCTCCCTTTATGTTTTGACAACTTTTGGAATAAAATATCAGTTAATTAATACACGAGCGCCCGTGCTTTTCATTACAATAGGTAGCTATATAAACATAAACTAGCAGTAGTAGCGGATGGGTGCCTTATGTATGTTTTTTTTTTTTATCCACGTTCATCGGTATATATGTTTTATAGTCTAAATGCCAAGAGTCACTTGTAAGTGCTGAGATGGTACAGTGGTTAAGGCAGATGACAGTAGCTTTTTTTGTTGATCATGGGACCGCTGGTTCGAATCCCGGCCCTGCCGGCACCCTCATGTTATGCTATTTGATTTTTATGATTTTTTTTTTTTTTCATTGAAACGCTTAACAAGAGATGGTGGGTTACCATGCGTGATTAAAAACATGATGAAATGAAAATTAAAAAAATATGCCATGATGATAATAATTTTTTAATTTTCATTTCATCATGTTTTTAATCACGCATGGTAACCCACCATCTCTTGTTAAGCGTTTCAATGAAAAAAAAAAAATCAGAAAAATCAAATAGCATAACATGAGGGTGCCGGCAGGGCCGGGATTCGAACCAGCGGTCCCATGATCAACAAAAAGAGCTACTGTCATCTGTCTTAACCACTGTACCATCACAGCACTTACAAGTTACTCTTGGCATTTAGACTATAAAACATATATACCGATGAACGTGGATAAAAAAAAAAAAAACATACATAAGGCACCCATCCGCTACTACTGCTAGTTTATGTTTTATTATAGCTACCTATTGTAATGAAAAGCACGGCGCTCGTGTATTAATTAACTGATATTTTATTCCAAAAGTTGTCAAAAACATAAAGGGAGCCGCCACATTTAACAGCCTGTGGGGCGGAAATAGATAAACCCGGTAGAAATAGTGCCCGCCCGTATGTGACGCTCCTTGAATTACAGTGAACGCACCCACAAAGAAGCATAGAAGTAGGGATGATCTGATTGGTCAACAGTAGCCGGTCTTCTATTGGTTGACAGTTGACAGAAACTCCGTGAGCAGAGCAGAGATCCGAGAGCAGGACTTTCCTCCGCGCAAGAGGAAACACTCTGCGCAGGCAGCTGTGACCAAGTGCGAGCACACAGTTTGAGCACGAGCAGGACAAACTTGAATGCGAAAGCAAAGTTTGAGCACGAGCAGGGCAACTTTGAATCCGAGAGCACAGGTTTAAACATCGAGCACATAGTTTGAGCGCGAGCAGAGTAAATTTGAATATGAGAGCAGAGTTTTCTGAACGTCAAATCAAAAAGTAATGCTCTCAAATCAACATAATATGCTCTTGATTTATGATAGAAAATAACCTCCATACTATAGTCTGTACATTACCGCACTTGGGATTGTACACAAAAATGCAAACACGGCCTCCCTTAGTCTTACCGCAGGCAGTGATGCATATCTTTGTAAGTATTACTGTAAAGCACAGCTGTCTCTATGTTCGTGTTGGGTTATTATCCTGACTTTCAACTCATTAAGCTTGTTTTCTAGTGAATGCAATGTGGCTAGTAGTAAGCATGGGAGAAATTGCTGGGTAATTCAAGCCTTTAACCTAGCATGAAAGCCTCCTCTCTTGCCCTTCCTGTGTCGGGAGGTTTCCTGCGGTTACCTTCCTCATCTGTGGTGGTGTGTCTGGTGGTATAAATCCTATAAACGCTGATTCATGCAATGCAGCAATGTTGAAAGGTCCTATAATAGCAATGTTCCACTAAGCAAACCTGTCAGCCACAGAGGGCACCATGGATAGAGCATAGGGTCCCTATTTGCTTTTTTTAATCAGCTACTGCAAATCTTGGCGTTTGTGAGCTTACGTTTTAGCAGTATCTGCTAAATGCTTTACTGAGTGTCTGTCACTGTGACATTGAATGAGGACGTAAATTCAGATCAGCATTTCTGAATGTTACCTCGTTCCATTATCTACCTTGTAAAAAGTGAGTGTGAAAAGTCAAAAGCCTGAACAGAGCAAAAGTTGTTTGTTCGTTCTGCCCACTGCGTTAAAAATGCATACTGTAACAGATTTTCTCTAAACTATGATGATCTGAGTGATAAATGATAGAAAAAGTTGATTTATGATGAACTTTGACTTCATTGCTTTTTCCACTGGCATGTCAACAGTGCCACTAATCAAACTATTGTAATATAGGGGAGAGTGGGGTAAGATGAGCCAGTGGGTAAGTTGACCCACCCCTTGTTTCTAGGAAACTATAGGAAAAAGTTAGCATGTGACCAAATATTTGGGAGGCAGGCATCATTTCATGGAGTCTGTGAAGGTTAGAACCACGTGAGTAAATTGGTTTAATATTTATGACCCAAAAATCTTTTTTCACTCTCGCAAGTGAATTTTGTCGATCATAAGTTTTATGAGAATTGTATTTAGACTAAAAGAGATTATTGTAAATTTGTTTTATACATGGGTTGTGGTATCTATGAGCTACAACATGAGGTAGTAAACCTAGCATGAAACTGCACCATTTTAGCTGTGGGAGTAATGAACCCAAGCTAAGGTAGCTGTGGGGTAAGTTGATCCATTTGGCCAGGGGTAAGTTGAGCCACCTATCCTATACACTTAATGAATGTATTTTGGCTGTATATGTCCAAATGATTAAATCAAGATTCTGTATGTTTGTGATAACAGTAAGTATGTTCCTATAAACAGGAAAAGTTGTTTATAGTGTGCTAAACTTTACTTTCAAAGAAAAATATCTGGGATTCTTCCCAAGATGCCACGTAATTCCAAAACTCCCCAAATCTCAGTGAGTTGGTGGCTCAGCAGGAAGTCCCTGCAGTTTGTGTTCACCTGTAACCTGGACAGATGAAATATTAAGTAAAGGGGGAAGTAGGAGATGGATGGAAGGAAAGAAGGGGGGGTTGATCAATTTACCCCACTCCTATGGTCAACTTACCCCAAGTAAGTTGAGTCACAAGACCACTGTTTTTGAACATGCTATATTTTAAAAACAGTTATATTTACACTCATTCTGTTAATTTGTAGGGATGCAAAACATCCTGAAATATATGCAGATGTGTTAGTTAGCAACAAAACTATAATTGTCTTGATGTAGTGATCCTGAATACAAAAAGTGGCTCAACTTACCCCACTCTCCCCTATATATTGTTTGAATGTTTTCTTTTTTCTTTTTTCTTTTTCTCATGTCGCGCCCCCCCCCCCCCCCTCAAACTCTCTCCATAATATGGAGTAGATTTGTCTTAAAGAAATTGATTGTGGGTTACCTCCTGCTTATCTCCTGATATGTAGATGACCCTGGAGAAGCTTGGAGGAACATCTGGACTTTCTACTGGACTTTCAAATTCCCCATCATCAACAGTGATCTGGAAAGCACAGAAGAACTCATTATGTAAGTTAATAACATTTGAATACTGTGCTATGTTAATGAGCCTGCATGTTTGTAATTAAAGTAGCCCACTATACATAAGAATACATTTGTGAGGATCAAGTGGTTATAAGCATGTCTAATATGGGGCTACCACAGACACATTGGAAAGTCGGAGGTGAGGTTGTAGTTTTATAGCTGTGGTCGTACAGTGGTGTAAACAGTTGTAGCAACGGTGTATCACTGATGTAAAACCATATAACAAATCATGTAAAGCGCCATTGTCACATATTAAATCTAACATCTGCCTTTAAACTCTGACAAGAACGCAAATACAAACTCACAAACCTCATCTAAATTGTGGAGCCACTTGTGCAGCAGAGCCACCAGTGTGTAGTACAGCAGCAGCAGAACCAAAGGGTTGATGAAGTCAGGCCAGATGACATGAGAGTGCAGACCAAGACTGTGGCGGTTAGAAGAGTTAGTTCTGATCACACCCGTCATACCGAACAGTCTGTGTGAACAAGGAACAGTGTGGGAGAAAGGTGAAGGGGGAATGTAAGGTAAAGGGGTGAGAGAGAAAAAAAAAGAAGAAGAAGTATGGGCTTGTATAGGGAGAGTTCAAAGGCTGATCAACTTGAAAACACTTACTTGATTTACTTGTTTTTCCTCTGAATATGTCTATGTCAGATGTACACCGTAGAGTCTCTACATAAACATATTTTTAAAAAGCCAAAGTGGATGACGCAAAGAGCTGAAATTTGAAGTAATTTTAGACCAATCCAAATTAAAGCTTTTATCCCGGTCTACTTTTTCATATGATTCAAGCAAAACCTTGTACAATGTGTTTTTGTGCGTTTGTGTGGATAGTTTTCAGTCACGTGACTTCCCAGTGACCTGTCGGTCAAAAGCAACATTCCAAAATGGCGGCGCAACGGACTTTCTATGGACAAACAACCGAGTAATGACTTAAATCATCTGTCAGCAGCCGAGAAAGAAAGATATAGGCTAAAAACAACTTTGAGGTTTTGGGCACTTGTGACCCATACTCAACACCAGCTGCTGTATACGAGCTGTTTATGACCAGTTCCCTGCCGAAGCTCGAGTTGGGCGATGTTTACATTTACCTGGTGGAGAATCCATCATCCTCCACCGCTTGCAACCAATATTTCCGGTGTTATGGCTCAACTGGTTTCTGATTAAAAGCCCCATTTTGTAGTTTTTTTTATCTTAAAATTAGGGATGCATCGAATATTCGGTAACCGAATATATTGCACAAAAAAAAGCAACATTCGGCCTTAGGTGGAATGAGCGCAAAGCAAGGCCGAATATTAAAAAAATTTAAATAAAATAAAAAAGTCTGATAAATACGCGATCGCGCGATGATCGAAACGGCAGCTTAAACCCCAGCTTTATTAGTAAGTGACTCCTACTGCTGGAAAAACAACAGCAACAAGAGCAGTGGGGGGAAAGCTGCACAGCGACCGCGCGCACCGCTGCACGTCGCTCCAAGAGGCCGGTGCATCCTGTCAGCAGCGGAGACGCGGCCACTGAGAGGAGTGAGTGAGGGGACCGTTCCTGTAGGAACGTGCCTTTTAATGATTCATTTAAAAACCAAAACACCCTGGTCAGCAACCGGCATTAAGTTAGTTTAACATTCAACATTCATTTGACATTCAAAATATAAACCTATTATGTGCTTCAACCGTTTGGGTGAACGATGTCAAACCAACTGTGCAACATATAGATTAATATTCCTCATCTGCCACAAGGCTTATTTTTCAAATATATCTTTTTGTCAATTTTTTACAATTAAAATAAATAAATAAACGTATTATGCTCCTTGACCTTTTGACCTCATGATGTCAAACCAACTGTATAAGACAGATATGACCATCCCTCATCTGCCACAAGGCTTATTTTTCAAATATATCTTTTTGTCAATTTTTTACAATTAAAATAAATAAATAAATAAATAAACGTATTATACTCCTTGACCTTTTGACCTCATGATGTCAAACCAACTGTATAAGACAGATATGAACATCCCTCATCTGCCACAAGGCTTATTTTTCAAATATATTTCTTCGGCTATTTTTTACAATTAAAATAAATAAATAAACGTATTATGCTCCTTGACCTTTTGACCTCATGATGTCAAACCAACTGTATAAGACAGATATGAACATCCCTCATCTGCCACAAGGCTTATTTTTCAAATATATTTCTTCGGCTATTTTTTACAATTAAAACTATATATATTTACCCTAACCCTCTACTAATATATTTGAAAAATAAGCCTTGTGGCAGATGAGGGATGTTCATATCTGTGTATCAGTTGGTTTGACATCGTTCACCCAAACGGTTGAAGCACATAATAGGTTTATATTTTGAATGTCAAATGAATGTTGAACACCACGCCGGTTGAACACCACGCTGAGTACGAGAGGGAGAGACGGCTGCAGCAGTTAAAACGAAAGCTCCTCGTCCCAGCATGTCGCCCACACACGACGTCTTTTAAAACAGTGTTTCCCAACCGTGGGGTCGGGACCCCATATGGGGTCACCTGAAATTCAAATGAGGTCGCCTGAAATGTCTAGTAGCCTAATTGATGAATTAAAAAAAATCTGACCAAGAAAGGTTAGGAACCACTGTTTTAAAAGACACTTGGGTTTTTTTGGAATGTAGCCTACTTGCATAGATCTTTCAGCACTCACAATGGGCCGATATAGGCCTAAATGAAAAACTTTATATAACTTGTGCTTTTTTGATGAGCAACTGGAATATTCAAAAACTGTCAGAATAGTCAAACATTTACTTTCTTTGAAAATTAAGTTGAAAAAAATATTTTATTTAAAAACTTTATTATTCGGTATTATTCCGTTATTCGGCCAAGCGTTTTGATTTAATTCGGTATTCGGCTTCGGCCAAAAAATGCCATTCGGTGCACCCCTACTTAAAATAATGTTTCTGAGCAAATTGAAGTGGTAGAAATGTACCTGTAACTTCCCTGTGCGGGAACACCGTCCTGGTACCGCAGCTCCGCTGAGCTCCACAGTCTGAGCTCCAGCCCAGGCTCCCTGCTCCTCTCACCGACAAACCAGCCCCCCCCCCCCGGAGCTTTGCTACGCACCGCTCCCGGCGGCAACGATGACGGCTGCGGTGCGACAGCAGCGGGACCGGCGGCGGCGATGGTAACCCGGGACCGCCCGCCACCGGACACGGCAACAGCACCGCCCGCGGCGGCAGCGACATAGCGGGAGTCAGTACTGACCGCGGCGCGGCGAGGACGATGGTAACGGGTGTTTTCCATTAGTTCGTAACTTTAACATGACAGGCTTTGTCATAGTGTGCAGTATTGTGCAGACTAGTGAGAGTAGTGTGGCGCTGACTGTCCGTATGGAGGAATAAGCCAGGCTCACTCACAGAAGCATATTGGCTGCAGTAACATGTGAACTGCGGCTTGATTTGTGAATTTGTGACAAATCTGCGGACGGAAGTGCAGCACAGCTGTTGTTCGGTACGGTAACCAGTTAAATCCGACACCAGTTGAGCCATAACACCGGTATTTTGAAGCAGCAGGGAGCAGTGTGTGTTTTTCTGCCTTGTCCTAAACCAACTAGACTCAATTAATGTGATAATCTGATTCTTTGTCATTTCATTCAGTAATTCACAGAAATCAGAAGCCAATCATTTTATTTTGTGTTAGAGTTACATAAGACTGAAACAGAAATGGAAAATGTTAATATCTGTTAAAAAAAAAACACCATATCAGTTGAAGATTTGAGCCAAATGGCCTCTGTACCTGGCATAGATGTCGTCAGGCGGTACCAGCTGCTGGGACAGGGGCAGCTGGTAGAGGTACAGAACAAACAAGTGTCCCCCACTGAATATAGCCATCATCAAACACAGGGAGGTGAAGACCAGCAGGCTGATGGAGCGGCTCAACACCCACCACCACACTAACCCCAGAAACGCCCCAAAATATACTCCTGAGGTAAGAGAGGGCAGTGTGATGCCTGTACACACACACACACACACACATACACACACACACACACGGCAAGAGGAAAAGAATACAGGCTGAGTGTATGAACATTGTGACTTTGCTGTCTTTACACTGCAGGCCTTGATGCCCAATTCTGATTTGTTGCCTATATCTGATTTTATTGACTGTCTATTTACATGTTGTATCAGAAGTGACCCATATCTGATATCTGCATTTACACCTGCTGTGCTTGCATGAAACAACCCGCTGGAAATAAACTAGTGATTTTTTTTTTAATACAGGAGATTATGATTCCATAATATTTTTAAACGAAGGTGAGTCTGGTGCTCAGAGTTTATATCCAACACGTCACTTACGAAGTGAACGTCTGTACTTACAAAATAAAGTTAGTGAAGTGCTTGTGTGGAGCGAAGCTGCTGTGAGATGAGCAGCTGACAGTGACGGTGACAGTTGTGCCACCGTTCGATCCTCCGTCGCTCACGTAGTGAGGACGGGACAAAGCCTCTTGGACACAAATGTGTATTGTTTTTCCTCTCTTGATTTCTTATCGGCTCAGTTCAGTTTTCGGTTCGGTAGGAAAACCTGAAATCTGGTGTTTATCGCGCGCTCCCTTTTCACACTCCTGCCCTCGATCTGCATAGAAATTGATATTAGGCCTACTGTATATGAAAACAAGAACTAGTGAGGGGGAAAAAAACAGACGCGCAGCCGCAGACACCACGAAAATGAAATACTGTAACTCCTGTGACAGTGACCACAGCTGGCCACGGTAGTCCCGGTCAGCCCCACGTGTCAATCACGGGCTACAGAGCTTCAGCGAGACGCGTGAGCACGTGAATTAATATTATCATTGATGACGTATGACACGCATTGCCAGGAAAGATCCGATCTGTCTGTTTAGACTGCAGACGCATTGGCAGATATCTGATTTGTATCTGATTTATTTCCACATATGACGGGGGCCTGAATCTGATCTGACATTATCTGATTCCATGCGCATTTGTCCCGTTTACACGTTTACACAGATCCGATCTGAGCCACTTGAGAGGAAAAAATCGGAATTGGGCCACTTGAACCATGCAGTGTAAAGACAGACATCTGCATGCCATCTGTTGTAGCTTACCTGCCAGGCCCAGCAGTAAAGTCACCACCACCTTTCCTGCTGTGTTCATGATTGCTGACAGCAGCAGCTTCAGTCCGACTGCAAACACCAGGAGCTTCTGGATGAACTGGGGCGGACCCGTCTGAACCTGCGCTGTAGTCTCATCTGAGCTGTCAAACGACGAATCTTCTACATCACTTCCGTCCTCAGACTCAGTTTCAGAGGTCTCTGATTCCTGCCAGGCCCATGAAATGATCAGTTTTTATATCCCTGTATGTTAACAAAGCATAGTCTTCAAACAACTGATGACTGTGTCTGCAGTTACCTCCGTGCCAGTTGGGGGTATTCCATTGTCATGCTGATTAACTTGCGGCACAGGACGCAGACACTTTTTGAAAAGCCTCAGTATGAAAAGAGAAGCGAACATGACACCAATGTCTGGAGCCAGGAGACGCACAACATTCCCTGGATTTACCGAGCTGAATCTGGAAAAACAGAAGCAACAGGTTTAATCCAATCGGAGCTCCATTCATACTGGACACATTGGCTGATTCATTGCTGCCTTTATTCTTTGTCAACACTATGACAGTGATGGTGCGTTACCATGAAATAACAATGAAGTGGATAGAAAACGTTGTTGTGATTATTGTGTTATTGTATTGTATTTTCCTCGGTGGATGTGCGGGTCTAAGGACAGAGGATGTTGTTATGATGTCATGTAAAGCCCTTTGAGACAAACTGTTTGTAAAAACAGGCTATACAATTAAAATTGCCTTGCCTTGCCTATTATTAGTGACTCATCTCAACTTCAAGCCCTCAATAAGTTGATTTCATACTGCAGTGTATATGGCACTCTAAGAAAATGTTTGGCAGTAATTTAAAATATATGTGATTCAAAGTTATAGAGTTATGAAGATATGTAAAAATGTGCATCCACACCTTACAATGCCCAGATGGTAGAGGACATCTTCCCAGTGGCCACTAACTGTTCAAAATAAAAACATGGTCATCAAGCTGAGGACAAAGAAATTATTTTAAATGTTGCCTTTTAGAGGCCTTTGTTGTCACTGCATTAAAATACAATGAAATTGCAACTGCCCATCACAGTGGTGGCATACATACTTAAAATCACACACATCATAATAGCAGGAAAACAGAAAAGAGAAAACAAACAAAAAACAAAAAAGGAGACGGATACAATATGGCAGGTTACGTGGGTTAAAGTGTGTGCGTATCTCTGAGCAAACACTATCCTGTTCTTCCATTAAGTCTGCACACAGGACTGCTAACATTTTATTAGACTTCTCTGATTCTGAGAAGCGTCACAAGTTTGCTTTTACCATGTGGAGGGATGTAGGCAAAGGGAATCTGCATGAAGCACTGCAGGTTGAGAAAGATCACACTAGTGTAGATGGTAAACCGCAAAAACTGTCCCGTTTTACCTAAAGAGTGCCACAAAGAAAGAGTGAAAGAGAACAGGCATTTTAGCATCATATGACTGACACATTCAGGAAAAACAGACATCAACAGAACATCAAGTACCAGTGAATATTGTGTTCATCTAAAGTATGTATTTATGCTATCACATTCTTCACAATAATTGTTCTCCTGTGTAAATGATTTAATGGGATTATAAGCGTCGACATAGCAAATATTCTTCTTTTTTCAGGGGAATATTGTTGCAGAGACACTTCACAGGATTTTGAACTGAAACCATATCTGATGAAAACTAGTCATCCAGAGTGAGATATGTGAGTCTGGGTATACATTGCTTGCAGTGCTTTCATTTGGCAGGAGTATTTAAAGCAGAAGTAAGTGGTCCGGTCGTTTTCGCTAATGCTGCGTTCCAGGCAGGCTTTTGAAATCGTAAATTACAGCTTCAAGTCACAACTTACGACTTTGTAGCGTTCCAGGCAACACACTCGTGTTTTTCCGACCTGTTTTACCTGTGAAAGTCACTATAACGGCCACTCGTAACTTCCGACCGGTGAACTCGTACCAGATCGAACTGATACGACTTCACGGTCGGAAAAATACGAGTTTCCTTGAACGCACCATAACAGTCCTCGTCCCTACGTCGCCACATTCACGGCGTCCCTTGGCTGCACACACAGCCCTGCATGCCGTTCTCTCTCCTCATTGGGTAAAAACTGTAGGATACGATAAATGTTTTCTCCTCGACTCAGAGCAGAGCAGAGTGACTGACAGACCCATGTTTCAGACCAAACACTCTATGTAAGTGATTGCTGTCGGAAGATATAACTATTTAAGACTTATATTAACACAAATATATCACTTACTTCTGCTTTAAGAAAAGGTCTCCTACAAAGAACCTAACACACAGCAGCCACTAAACCCAGAGCAGAATGGGCTGAAGTGAATGGGTGAAGTATAGTTCTTCTCGGGGGCACTGTACGAGGCTTTGCATGAAAAATCTGACAGTTCACAAAGGTTTTTACACTTCATGATACTGTGTTTTATTTATCTTAAACATTCCCTGCTCTCAGTTCTTTAAAGATTTTCCACCAACTCTGACGTTGTACCAACATCCTCATCCAACATCAATCACAGACAACAAGTTCTCATATAGGCTCTATTTTATTTATTTATTACATATTCTAAACGTGGTCAGGATAATTTAGGGCTTATTAAACTCACAGAATTTGGAACCCTTGACTTTGCAAAGGAAACCAGTGGAGGACTAGAAGAAGCAGTTTCCTGATGAAGCATGGAAGAAAGCCTTAGACGGAATACATTCCTCTTCGATTGTTTTACAACATGGAACTGTCCTGTTGAAATTGTTGAAATTTCCTTGCTCCTTCTTTTTTTGTCACATTTAATTTATCTGTATGTCATTATCTATCAGTTCATTGGCTATTCTGCTCATCCATGCAGGGCTGGGGGAGGGCTGAAGTCAAACCCATTTGACATGGGTTCCACCTGAATACATCATCAGTCTATCACAGAGCTGACATATAGGGCCCTAGTTTCGTGGCGCAGGGTGGCGCAGCCGATGCAGTGCAAGTTTGGACCAGCGCAGCCCGGCGCACGGTCAGTCTGGCAGATCGCGCTGCGCCGAGATGGGTGTGGCAGCGCAGCAGGGGGAGGTGTCACAGATTCAGCTTGGCGCAGTGGAAGTTTCGTGCGAAAATGTCCCGCCGAGGGTGCGCTGAAAGCTCACCACCTCAAACCAGGTCTACTCTCGGTGCAAGGCGAAGCGCAGCAGGTGCAGTGGAAGTTTGGCTGACCGGCACGCAGTGCACACACGTCACCAAGACCTCACAGGCAGGTTTCCACAGTTCCAGGCACATTTAGATGCAATAAATAATTACAACAAACACTATTTAATGCAACTAATGGAATCAACACGTGAATTTATATCTATATAGATTGTCCCGTCACATCTGAGGTCAGATCAAAGGCTGTCGGCACGCGTAATGGAAACTCCACCTGAATTAACACAGCAGGGACGAACTGGCACTGAAAAGCAGCTGTGGATGTCCCAAGAGCAGGACTGAGGGTGGATGACTGCATGTCACTGCCGTGTTGAGATACGCACTGTGCCGTTGTGATGATCTGCTTTATTTATTTACTTACTTATTAATTTATTAGCGGGTGAGTGACCACGTCGTCACGCAGCCGTAATGAAAATCAAAACACAAATCATCAGAAAAAAAAGAGAGAGATAGACAGACAGAGAGAGAGAGAGAGAGAGAGAGAGCGTCCTTTACGCTGAGATGCTCCTGGTTTCATCCCTGTTACCATGGTGTTTGTTCATTGTGATCAGTGTACACCTCTCATCTGTCTTACACAGGGTTTAAATAGCAGGGCAGCAGTTCTCAGTGTATCAGATCAAACCTGATTAAGGATATTAGTAAACTCTTTATTCGGCCACTCTGAGCTCGGACCTCCGGACCAAATCAGCTGTTTCCTCCTAGGAGAGGTTTGGCCTCTGGCGTCGCTGTCTCCTCCGTCCATGTCAAAGTATAAAATGACAAACTTGCAGTGCGCATTGCCCGCGGCACCGTTAAAGGTGAGGAGAGGAGCTCATTTGATTGATGAAGATCTGAATCGGCTGTGTTAATCCCACTTCACGCCTTTCTCTCCTCCTCCTTTCCCACTCCCGCCTTCTCTCCTCCCTCTTTGCCGTTTGCGCCGGTAGGAGGGATGAGGGGAGTGCCTGCGCTGGCCTGCACCGGACTGCACCGTGCACCAATCTTGCAAAATGCGCCTGGACACACCCCGTTGGCGCAGCACAGCTGCGCTTCGCCTAGACAGCGCTTGGTCTAGGAAACTAGGGCCCATAGAGTCAAACAATGTTCACACACTCATATTCATACCTAAAGGTAATTTCAAATCACTAATCGACCTAATGTCTTTGGGCTGAGGGATGGAACCAGTGGGAGTAGGGGAGAGTGGGGTAAATTGAGCCACTTTTTGTATTCAGGATCACTACATCAAGACAATTATAGTTTTGTTGCTAACTAACACATCTGCATATATTTCAGGATGTTTTGCATCCCTACAAATTAACAGAATGAGTGTAAATATAACTGTTGACCATAGGAGTGGGGTAAATTGATCAACCCCCCCTTCTTTCCTTCCATCCATCTCAACCACCTTGGGGTCCGCCCGCTATTCAGACATCCCGCTATTCCGACATGTCTCTATTTAGACATCCCGCTATTACGACATCCCTCTATCTAGACATGCCACTATTCCGACATTTTTTGGTACCGCTATTCCGACATGTCATCTTTTTTTTTCTTTTTTTTACACAGCTGCGATACCCAGGCGCGTCTCTCTCTCTCTTTTCTTTTCAGCATGCCTATCACTGGTTTGATGAGGGAGTGATGTTCTTAAACTCAACAACTAAACTATCAAGTCGCAAACAAAACTGACACACATGATAAACAAACAGAACTATGCTGCAGTTTGTTTGTCAAGTTAACCTGTCACCTTCAGCACCACGGACAGCGCGGCGGATGAGCCGCGGAGAAGCTACAGCTGTGAGCGTCTGGGCTCTGGGCTTAGGGCCTGGGGCCTCATTTATCAAAACTGTAAGTAAGCAGTGTAAAACTGCTGCTACTAAATTTTTTGCTTAGGCCTACGGCGAAAAGACACCCAAAATATTTACACCTTTTTCAGATCTATCAAACTGTGCGTGCACAACTCTCCGCAATTTCTCTTTGATAAATCAAACTGGATCCAAGAATGGTGCGCAGTTGAACACACCTTATATTCCGCCCCCGGAACGTCTAGACACAACCATATATGGTCAGCACGTGCATATTAATTAGCCATGTGTGCTCTGTGGAGCGGCTACAAAGTGACAACAAAGACAACGGGCGGAGGGCAGGGGAAAGAAAGCGAGATACATGGCATCGGGCAATAAATCAGTCAGAAAAATTATCTTGCATTTTTACCTATGTTAAAACAATGTGAAGCAGGATTTCCTGGATAGTGACCATTACTTTCCACTACACAGTTATAGCTCTACTGGACTCGGTTTAGGTCATTTTCCATTACAGCTGAGTCCTTCACAGTTCCTCCTCAGGGTCGCGTTGTCTCACTCTTTATTCTCTCGTCAGCTCCAAACACACGTGCACCTCGTTATCTCAGGTGACAGAATAATAACAGTCTCAGTAGCTGCTAGGGGTGTCACGATTTCGATTTTTTATCGAAATCGATCGAAATTACGTCATGGTCTCGAGCATCGAAGTCAAAGAGAGGATCGACGACCTGATATGATAGATTATGATAATGTACAGATATAAATATATTTGTTTCAAAACCTTGGGGCAATTTTGGCCCCTAGATCATGAAAATTGTTACCTTTATATTGTAAATAAATTATTTAAATGTGACCATAGTGCCTAATGTGATGCATTATGGAAATTGCATGTAGCCCATCTTTTGAAATAAGATTTACTGTACAAAATTTGATGACTAAAACCAATGATCGTAGACTACTAGTCTGAAAATGGCATAGGCCTCTGTGCTGTAAGAAAAAGAAAAAAAATCGAGAATCGAATCGAACCGTGACCCGAAAATCAAATCGAATCAAGGATTTGGAGAATCGTGACACCCCTAGTAGCTGCAGATCAGCGGGTGCTGCTGCCGGTGTGTTTTTAAACTTGGAGGGTTTGTTTTTTCTTCTCTTTTATAGGCCTATGTATTTGTGTATGAGAAACAGTGTCTCAGATGAAAAAAAAAAAAAATCAGAAGGACACGCCTGACTATAACGTAATCAATGTCGGAAAAGCGGAATGTTTGAAAAATAGTAAAGTGCCGCTACTCCGACAATGAAAAAAAAAAATGTCGGAATAGTGGGACGCTTGAAAAATAATGTTAATGTCGCTATTCCGACAATTAGAAGTCAATGTCGAAATAGCGGCATGTCGGAATAGCAGCATGTAACCACCTACCTCCCCCTTTACTTAATATTTCATCTGTCCAGGTTACAGGTGAACACAAACTGCAAGGACTTCCTGCTGAGCCACCAACTCACTGAGATTTGGGGAGTTTTGCAATTACGTCGCATCTTGGGAAGAATCCCAGATATTTTTCTTTGAAAGTAAAGTTTGGCACACTATAAACAACTTTTGAATTGAATTGAATTGAAAACTTTATTGAACAACGTTAAACAAGTGTTCAAAAGGATTAAAACACAATAAAGCCAAAAGGCTTATTTCCATTGTTGTCCTGTGAGATGGTAGACAACATGGAATTAAAACTGTTTATAGGAACATGCTTACTGTAATCACAAACATACAGAATCTTGATTTAATCATTTGGACATATAAGTGTATAGGATAGGTGGCTCAACTTACCCCTGGCCAAATAGATCAACTTACCCCACAGCTACCTTACCTTGGGTTTGTTGCTCTCACAGCTAAAATGGTGCAGTTTCATGCTAGGTTTACTACCTCATGTTGTAGCTCATAGATACCACAACCCATGTATGAAACAAATTTGCAATCATCTCTTTTGGTCTAAACACAATTCTCATGAAACTTATGATCGACAAAATTCACTCTCGAGAGTGAAAAATGATTTTTTTTTTTTTTTGGTCATAAATGTTAAACCACTTGACTCATGTGGTTCTAATCTTCACAGACTCCATGAAATGATGCCTGCCTCCCAAATATTTGGTCACATGCTAACTTTTTCCTATAGTTTCCTAGAAACAAGGGGTGGGTCAACTTACCCACTGGCTCATCTTACCCCACTCTCCCCTACCCTGAAAGAACCCAAGCAGGCACCAGGTGAACATGCAAACTCCACACAGAAAGTCCCCCAGGGTTACCGTGAAGCAACAGCACCAACCATTGCACTGCCATGCTGCCCTTAAATGTACGTAACTCACTACATCAAAAACCACAAGTTCTGCTACATGAACTAAATTTCATTGAAGATAAGACTTGAAGGCAGATGATTTGCAAATGTGTGTGTCTGTTTTTAAATAAATGTGCAGACTTACAGTAGGGTTCAATAAAAAGAACACGGATACAAAAACAAGCTGATGTGGCTCAACCATAGCTGAGCCAGCAAATGTGCTATTGATGATCAGGATTTTTACTAAGAGCTCAGTTTCACTTAAACCTCCCTGCTTCCCAATAAGAGACTTACATAATCAAATACATAGACACTCAGGCACTGTCCACACACAAGCACAGGTGGACACTAAAAAAACAATGAAACCAATGCACATACACGATGTGCACAATGTGCACATAGTGCACACGCTTGACCACTTAGCCCATATTAAGGAGATGAAGACCACTGTGGGATGAAGCTTTCATAGTAGACAGTTTTTAGATGGAGGAATGGGAATGGAAGGACAGGAAAACTGCTGTCAAAATGCTGACACCACGTCTTTTAATTCCTCACTGTAATTACCAGAATATGTATAATTGATTTGATCATTCCAACCACATCTTCTTTACAAAGTACTATGAGGTAGGGTAAGGATACTGTCATTCATCAGAAGGCAGTGACGGGTATAGCTCACATAGACAAAAATCAGTGTGTGATAAAATCAAGTGCACGACATGTCAGATCAGAAGAACTTATTTGATTCACAACTGATTTTTGGTTGTGTTACTGTGGACACAGATCAGTTATGTAGAACAGACAAAACTTTACGCAGTATGCCATGTAAAGTTTTGCTCTTTTCTAAACTACCATAGTAATCAGGGAAATAACAATTAGCCTTTTTTTTCTCTTCCCAAAAGTTTTTTTTCATGATTGTTTAATGATTTTAATTGGACACAAATGACTAGAACTCGGTTCTAGTTTTCAATTCTGCAAACTGAAACAGCATCAAACAAAAAGCAGTATTACAATGTCTCCTCTCACCTTTCATGGTGACCAGGCTGGGGTTCGGTGTCAGCGGTAAGGCAAGCAGAAACAGGAAATACACCACTGAGAGACCATTGTAGCGAAATAAAGAGGCTGAGATGCAGAGAAAACAACATATTTCATTTGTACACTCAGTGTTTTGCAGTGTTGTACTTCAAAAAGAAAAATAACCATACAAAAAAATAAATAAAAGATGTTGAGTAGAATTTAAAGTAGATTTGTGAGATTGAAGAATATTTGACTGCAAGGGAGCTCTGTTTGCTCTGTTGAGCTGTTAATTTGATGAATTAAAATTTAAAAAGGATGCAATACGCTTATCCATCCATCACAACAATATCATATTACATATATATTACATATAACAGCAACTTGTAACACATCTGAAAACATTGTCCCACAAGCAAATTATGAAAATTTTCCCGGATAAATGTGCACTTAGTGAGGAAATTCACTTTGTGAGACCATATATGGATTTAGCATCAAAATGAGTATCTTGCAGCAAACAGTGACGGAGAAGCAATGATACAACACAAATATCACACAATCTAAACCAACAGAATAATAGAAATATTATATGAAACATTGTAAAGGTCAATTTATTTTTTCTGCCACAGACAAAAACAACACTTAAGAGCCAACTCACACAGATGAGACTGTCTGCAACAGTAAGCACACTTGTACTAACCTGACTAAAATAACTCCACCTCACCTTTAATTTAACCATCTTCAACTAAGGAGACATTCATTCTCATAACCTGTATAATGATAGAAACCATTGCCAATGCTACATAGTAATAAAAGCCACAGAAAAATGGCAATTCATGGGAAAAAGCTTAATTGGTTAAAAAGTAAGTGTCAGATGTATTAATGGTATATAATTGTGAGAGTGACATAGATAAGCCAACATCTTTTTTCTGTTTTTCCTGTTTGTTTTTTCATGTTGCTGAGCTATTCAGCACTTTGGAAACACAACTTTATCACAACTGAACACTAGAGTCTTATTCTGACCTCAACTCTAGCATGATAAATATCTGAAACTATTGTACATTTAAACTTAATATTCCTCTGTATTCGGCAACAGACACCAAAATGTCTTCTGTCTTTCTCGTCACTAAAACAAACAAAAAAATATTATGAATAAAACTGAGACATCAACTCACCAGCCAGTAGGAGCAGTGGTAGTAATAAGTTATAGATCATCCCAACCACAAGGTCCCCTGCCATGTTGCCTTCTCTGTGTCAGTGATCACCGCTCAGAGGTCCACAAATATAGGTCAGTGTCTTGTAATGTGATGAGAAACGCCAAAATGCTCACACATGTCTCTTAGAATATAGCTTTCGTCAAAGCATCCTCCAATGCAGCAAGTTAAATATAGGAAATATAGTTTGAGGTCAACACACAAATGATAACAAGACATCCAATATCAGTCCAGTGACAACCAGCACTGGAAAGGAAATTTGAGGAAAGAGACTGACTGAACTCTCTGTGCTATTTGCTAGCATCTCTGTCACACCCTCGTCTCCCTCCCTCACCTCTCTGTGTCTCTCTTAGACATAATGGGTTGTAATCCAGCATCTCTGTAACTCTGCCAACACTGAGGCTAATCTCACACAGGAGAATATCAGGTATCATTACATGACTGAATAACATCCTTCCACTGATACATAAAATCAGATACAAGTAGAGAAAAAACTGTGGCACACAATATCATAGCAGCTTTGACAGAGAGTGTGCCAAGAAGTCTTGTATATTTCTAAATGTGTTTGTAAGCATATTTGCCCTCTTTCAGGCATTATATTTGACTGAGGTTTGCCTTTGTTATCTGAAAAGCAGACATGCTGTACTTGTTTCCCTACAACCACGTCAGGGTGGTTCATCACATTTATGCTGTAGGGTGAAGTGTATCTAATATTCATGGCTGTGAAGCCATTAGCTGCCGTGACTACAGACGTATGATCAATGCAAGGACTAAGTCTTGCAACAACACTAAAAACCAAGAACACTAAAAACCAAGAATGAGTAAAATGACATTTATGCAATGTGATCCCAAAACATATGTGTCTGTGTAAAACTGATGAATGAGTTAGGGAAATCTGTTTATTAGTGATTTATCATGTCAAGATTGGCGTCAAACTGTTTAATAGCATTAATGCATTGTATGCTGTAGGTCTATTCAAATTTAAAATCAAGAACTAATGTTCTAACAGAAACCGGAGCGACAGAACAATAAAACCCAGGAATCACTTGCCAATGGTTTGTGAAACCTGAAACTAACACCAACATCAAATTGAATAAGAAAGCAAATAGTCTCAGTTGGATTGAATTGTTGGTAAACTGATCAAAGTACTTGATGTGAGATGACCTTGGCAAATAAAGCACTAGACTCAAAAGTCTAAAATTTATGAAACAGTTATGTGCCAAATTTCAATTCACTTCAGATTTCCCTATGGATTCTCCTTGGTTATGATTTAAAGCACTTTGTTAAAGCAGAAGTAAGTGATATATTTGTGTTAATATAAGTCTTAAATAGTTATATCTTCAGACAGCAATCACTTACATAGAGTGTTTGGTCTGAAACACGGGTCTGTCAGTCCCTCTGCTCTGCTCTGAGCCGAAGAGAAAACATTTATCGTATCCTACAGTTTTTATCCAATGAGGAGAGAGAACGGCATGCAGGGCTGTGTGTGCAGCCAAGGGACGCCGTGAATGTGGTGACGTAGGGACGAAGACTGTTATGGTGCGTTCAAGGAAACTTGTATTTTTCCGACCGTGAAGTCGTACCAGTTCGATCTGGTACGAGTTCACCGGTCGGAAGTTACGAGTGGCCGTTATAGTGACTTTCACCGGTAAAACAGGTCGGAAAAACACGAGTGGGTTGCCTGGAACGCTACAAAGTCGTAAGTTGTGACTTGAAGCTGTAATTTACGATTTCAAAAGCCTGCCTGGAACGCAGCATTAGCGAAAACGACCAGACCACTTACTTCTGCTTTAAGTGGGGTTTAGAAAATCAATCATGTTTTTTAGACCAGACTTATTCATAAACCTTAATGTTTCAGTGTTGAAAGTATAATCGGATTAGTTTTTAGTATTATCATTTATCATGCAAAATTGCTACATGAATTTAAATAGCATCAAACATAACATCAAATAGAGGCAAAGTTGCCTCTATTTGATGCTACTCTTTTCACAAGAGTTCACAACTTGCAAATAAGTGAAACTACCGTAAAACTTCACATAATGGCCCAATTATCCACCGGGTGTGGCAAAATGGTTTTTGTATTAAACACCCATCCCAAATAAATGCCAAGTCAAACACTGTTTTTCTGGTTGCCAAAAAACATTCAATGCAAATATAGCCTGCCTAAACACAAACAAATAACCTTAAACAAATTGAAAAGGGTTTTCTCGAGACAGTAAAGATGTTGCTCCTGCCCGGCCTGTCCACTCCTCTCATCCACACTTCAGCACCTGTCCTGGGCTGCACAGTGTCAGCTCGGCTCAGCTCGCTCCTCGTTTTAAATGACTTATTACTCCTTTTAAAAATAGCGTTTACTGTTCTGATTACTCTTTACACTTTCTAAGTTACCTTATGTTGCATTATTATTAGTTAAAGCAGAAGTAAGCGGAATGTTTGTGTTAATATAAGTCTTAAATAGGCTAGTTATATCTTCTGACAGCAATCACTTATATAGAGTGTTTGGTCTGAAACACGGGTCTGTCAGTCACTCTGCTCTGCTGTAAGCCAAGGAGAAAACTTTCCTTGTATCCTACAACCTTTATCCAATGAGGAGAGAGAACGGCATAAAGCCAAGGGATGCGCGTGAATGTGGTGACGTAGGGACGAGGGCGGGGACTGCTAACTCCATCTGCTGACAAGAAGTTAGCCAAAACCACCGGATCGCTTACTTCTGCTTTAATTCATTCCCTCAAAAAAGAAAAAAAAAAAAGGACGGTGGAGCGAGCCAACACAGGTGCTGAAGTGGGGGAGAGGAGTGGAGAGACTGGGTGTCCGCGGGGCTCTTGGAACTTGGGGCCGATCAGAAAGGGCGGAGGACCGACATGACTGGCTGTCTCGGTCTTCTGTCTGTGCGGTCCAGGACCACGGAGAACGAGTCGGCCCCAGCCGTCTTTAATGTCTCAAGACACACGTATCATCCACCGCCGCCTGCCGCCACGGAATGAAGCCTCTCTTTCCCCAGAACGAGGTCCAGTAGTTGTTATATCTGGTGAGGTTTAGGTTGAATGGAGACACACTATTAACAAATGCAGGTCCCAAATAAACACAGGTCCCTAACAAACGGCTGTTGATTTAAGCAAATAAACGCCCGGGGCTTTATTTGGTGTTTTACGGTAAGAGGAAATTCCCTAATCATCTAACACAATAAATTCAGAATTTCATACCGATTTAAACAAAGGACGAGACAAACTCAGTCAATTCAGTGTGATCACCAGACATGCTCCCCTGTGGACAGATCTTGATATAAGTCAATGAGAGGGAAACAACGCATCCTCAATTTCTCCTCAGCAGTAGATCTAAATTGATTATATGAGGAGTGCTGAGTAGGCAACCAGCATTTCATGACAGTGCATTTACAAAAAGCTGCAAGTGGACATGCTCTAAAAGGCTCTTGTGTGGTTTTGTAAAAAAAAAAAAAAAAAAAACCTGGATGTGCATGTCTTTGCATATGTAAATTCAATTTTGTTGCACTTGTAGAATGCGATGTACAGGATTAAAGAGGAGTCATGGAGAGGGAGAGGTGAATACAGTTGTTTCTGCTCACAGTTACACCACAGTTACACATCTTATAAATCCACAGATGTTCTCTGTGGTGACCACTGGCCATCAGCAGCACCGGGACATTTCCCACTGGCCTGGCTCACTTGGCGATCGATCACAGAGAGACGGGACCAACTGGCAAAACTGAAATTAAAAAATATTAGATAAAAGAATATAAAATATGAGATTAAAAAGTCATAATTATGAGATAGAAAGTCAGATTCATTTTATTGAAATGTATTCAATGGCATATACCCAAACGTGGCTTGTTGCTTCAGACGTCACCCGCTGGTGGTGCATTGTGGGATTTATACTTGGCCAAATACCACTCCAATGCGGTTTTATTGTAAGTGTGTGGGTGAAGTGCAAAACAAGTAGTGAAATATGTAGTGATGCACGATATGAAAAATTTCAACCGATACCGATAACCGATAATTTCATATTTTTATATTTAAAGGGATAGTTCACCCAAAATTCAAATTTCACTCATTATCTACTCACCCTCATGTCAACTAGGGGTGTCACGATTCTCCAAGTCCTCGATTCGATTTGATTTTCGATTTTAGGGTCACAATTCGATTCGATTCTCAATTTATTTTTCCTTTTTCTTACAGCACAGAGGCCTATGTCATTTTCAGACTACGATCATTGGTTTTATTCATCAAATTTTGTACAGTAAATCTTATTTCAAAAGATTGAAAGAAGTGATGCAATTTCCATAATGTATCACATTAGGCACTATGGTCACATTTAAATAATTTATTTACAATATAAAGGTAACAATTTTACCAAGAATGCCCTCAAAAATCATGATCCAGGGGCCAAAATTGCGCCCAAGGTTTTGAAACAAATATATTTAAATCTGTACATTATCATAATTTTATTTTCATTAATTTACCGTCGCGTCATCTCCTGATGTCGACTTAAAGGGATAGTTCAACATTTTGGCAAATTGGCCCATTGCCATAATCGCTATAGTCATAGCAGTAGGTTCGTTACCATTAATTGTCGGTGTAAGCTAATTTTAGAACGGAGGAGCGGGGCGGCAGGCTGCTCAGGGCTGTGCTATGGAGGCTAAAGGAATTTCTTGGTTTCCCTCATCAAACTCATCAAATACAAAATCCCAAAACTCCAAAACGCTTTCGTGGACAAGTTGTGACCTGCACAATCACCACGCTATGAGATAATAATGGAACGTTACGAAACTGAGCCGTTTTCGAGGTAAATACAGAGTCTGCTTGCTGAAAAACTGTCCCTGAACGCAACGCGCATCAGCGGTTTTGCATGAATTTACCTCTAAAACAGCTCCGTCTCTTAACGTTCCGTTATTATCTCATAGCGTGGTGATTGTGCAGCTCACAACTTGTCCACGACAGCCTTTTGGAGTTGTTGGGTTGTGTATTTGATGAGTTTGATGAGGAAAACCAAGAAATTCCCTTAGCCTCCATAGCGTAGCCCTGAGCAGCCTGCTGCTCTGCTCCACCGTTCTAGAAATAGCTTACACCGACAATTAAAGGTAACAAACCTACTGCTATGACTATAGCGATTATGGCAATGGGCCAATTTGCCAAAATGTTGAACTATCCCTTTAAAGCAGAAGTAAGCGATCCAGTCGTTTTGGCTAATGCTGCATTCCAGGCAGGCTTTTGAAACCGTAAATTACAGCTTCAAGTCACAACTTACGACTTTGTAGCGTTCCAGGCAACCCACTCGTGTTTTTCCGACCCGTGAAAGTGCACTATAACGGCCACTTGTAACTTCCGACCCGTGAACTCGTACCAGATCGAACTGGTACGACTTCACAGGTCGGAAAAACACGAGTTACGGGCTGCCTTGAACGCACCATAACAGTCCTCGTCCCTACGTCACCACATTCACGGCGTCCCTTGGCTGCACACACAGCCCTGCATGCCGTTCTCTCTCCTCATTGGATAAAAACTGTAGGATACGAGAAATGTTTTCTCCTCGGCTCAGAGCAGAGCAGAGTGACTGACAGACCCGTGTTTCGGTCCAAACACTCTATGTAAGTGATTGCTGTCGGAAGATATAACTATTTAAGACTTATATTAACACAAATATATCACTTACTTCTGCTTTAATGTACAGTAATGTAAATGAGATTGCGCTGATACGGAGAGTCATGTGGCAGACAGCGGGGCAGTGCTGCAGCTGCCGTGCTGCGATGGACCTGATCAGAGTGGGGGTGGCCCACAGTGAATCAGTCCCGGATCCTCCACCGTCACCAGATCCCCCGAAAGCCCCCGCAAATAATACATCGACAAAAAGTGGCAAGTTGCACCTTTTCGTCGGCTTATTATTTGCAGGTTGTTTTTTTTTGTTTTTTTATCTTAACGTCACTGCAACATGTGGCTCTCAGTCAGTGGCGAACCGTGGACCCAGACCCTGGGCCTTCAATAGGACCATCTAGCAATAAAAAATTTAACATAGCAATAGAAATAATAGCCAGAGCCTTGTCACATGGATGGTCGGCATATTACATGTTTCTTTGCCCTAACTGGCTTCACAACACACAAGGTGATTCTGGAAAAAGCTGGCTATCATGAATCACTTATTTTTAAAAAGAAAAAATGAAACAAGCAAATCACACATTCACTTATTTGTTTAGCTGGAATGAAAGTAAAATGTCAATCATGAGCTGTTCAACAACTAAAGATGTATTTTGAGCTTAGACACAGTTGAATTTCACTGTAGATTTAATATTTCTGCCAAAAGTGGCTATAAAACAAACACCTCCTGAGGTGACATGGGAAAAGGCACAAGCTCTTTGTAAATGCTCAGCCATTTTTCACTGGCCTTAATGGCTATCAAACTACCGGTATAAAATTGTAGGTTTACACCAGGGGTCCCCAAACTTTTTGCAAAGAGGGCCAGATTTGGTGAGGTAAAAATGTGTGGGGGCCGAGTCGGCCGACCTTTCAGCCTGACATCCTTTGAACCATTAACATTAAATGCAAATTAACTATTTAATACTTTTTTTCATTGTAAATGGAATATATTATATTATATTTTCAAAAATCAAAAATTGCACTTGAATAAAAATCACAACCAAAAACAAGAATAGACCCTGTCCTCTGTTAAGAAAAGATGCACTCAAATATAAAACCACGCACAACCAAAACAATAAATAAAATGGCTTTATCAAGTCTCAACAAAACTGCACTTGAATAGATATTGACCGTGTCATCACAGTAGATGAGGTTAGTAGTGACTGAGGCTGTGTATGTCGCTCTAAGACGGGTGTGGTGGGGGTGTCAGCGGCGTGGAGCGGGTCTCTGTAGCGGGGACAGCTCCGTGACACCGCCGGTGGGGGCTGTAGGGACGGGGGCGGGGGGCTCACGGCAGCACCGCTGCTCGGTGAAAACAGCAGTGATGACGTGCTTTCACGTCCGAGTCTCCAAACCAGAAACGTTTCTAACAGCACCGGAAAAGTCGCTAGATTCAGACAATCTCGTTGTTGTTGTCACCGTGGCAAAGTGCCGTGTGTGTACGGAGGAAGGGAGGGGCGGGGGAACGGGGGTGACACATCCAGCAGGAGGACAAACTATCCTGCGTTTAAATAACATGTCGAAAATATCTGCTTGACAACTCATGGAGCTGGAAGCAGCCCTAAATAAGTAACTACACTTTAACAACAAGCCCAAAAACCCGCAACCCACGACTACCAATATAAGCGACTTCACAGAAAAACAAGCCCAAAGTCACGTATAATAAGCGGACTTGGCAACCCGCTCCCTCAGTAATTTGGCGGCTTCCGGGTATTCGCGAATACCCGGAAGATGTCGTGATATGGTCCCGCCCACAACTCAGTGGAATATGATTGGCTAAGACACCTGTCAATCTCAAATTCATGCCCACATTGACTTGCATTACACGGGCCTTCAGTCACAGCCACTGAAGGCCCTGCAGGGGGAGTCGACGATTTACTGCCCAGATACCGTTGGAAGAAAAATTGTGATTGGTCCATTTCCCGTTCCATTATATTAACCCATTGTTTCCCAAGAAATATTAGTCCAACTTTATAACAATGATCTAGAAAATATTACTTGTGTGTTACTCACTGTATAAAAAAAAAAAAAAATTAAAAAAAATTAAATAAAATAAATGAATAAATATATAGTAGTACAATATTTCAATATTTTTTCTTAGGCCTTCACTGAATACCTTGAAGGCCCAGAGGGTTCCCCTCTGCTCTCAGTGCTGATCGGTGTTGTGTAGTTAGAGCTGTGTCTCCCTCCTGTTTCCCAGGTAGGAGGGGGACAAAGCCCACCCAGGGCTGGGAGATAAAACGCTATAAATTGTGAAATAACTTTTCTTCGATAGAAATATGAGACATGGTCGATAGGTTTCATTCATCCAAATAGGCAAATAGCCAATGATATTGAGAGTTCCGCTGCGCCGAACCAATCACGTGGCTGGAATAGAGCCAGTCAACATGTGTAGGGGTTGCTGCAGACGTGCACATCAGCTGACACCGCCGGTAAAATAAAAGAGAGAGAGAGAGAGAGAGAGAATGAGTGTTGTCTCGAGAGAAAAAGTAAAGGAGAACTCGGACCAGTGACTGAAAAGACAAAAGACGCAGGTCCGCAATGGGGACAACAGGCAGTTGTAGCTTTGTGGGCTGGGGGGGGGGGGGGGTCGTCGATCCTCTCTTTGACTTCGATGCTCGAGACCATGACGTAATTTCTATCGATTTCGATAAAAGATCGAAATCGTGACACCCCTAATGTCAACTAAGAGCTGTGAGAATTTTCAGAGTCCTCTGTTCCTTCTCTGAGTCCGCGCAGCAGTATTTGTCCATATAATGGTTGTGAATGGATACCAACTTTCTTCATCCAAAAAGACACACCAAAAAACATCCAAATACCTTCACACAGCTCGTCTGTAATGTCCCTCTTGTATTGTGCAAATCTCGCATGATTTGCACTGACACAGGAAGAGCAGTGAACTGAGACACTGGGAGCTTCCGCTACAAACAAGCTCAAAATATAGACGTATTTAATTTTTTTCGGAACAATTTCTCATGTCGGGGCTTCAATACAAGAGGGACATTACAGACGAGCACTATGGAGGTATTTGGATGTTTTTTGTTGTGTCGTTTTGGACAAAGAAAGTTGGTATCCATTCACAACCATTATATGGACAAATACTGCTGCGCGGACTCAGAGAAGGAACAGAGGACTCTGAAAATTCTCACAGCTCTTAGTCGACATGAGGGTGAGTAGATAATGAGTGAAATTTGAATTTTGGGTGAACTATTCCTTTAACATAATAGGCTCTAGAGACTAAAAAGCGCTATATACTGTAAGTGTAAGTCCATTTGCCATTTACTTATTACTACTTCATATTTTTTTCACTTGCCTCGTGGGGGCAAAACCTCCTTTCCCTCTAAGTGAGATCAGAAGGTAGCCAAATCTGTGTTAAAGGGAATGGTTTCCTATGGAACAGGTGATATGATACAAGAATGAAATCACTTTAAACCTACTTAATGCCACTACATCACAAGTCCTATAAAATGCAGCTCTAACTTGGCTGTAATTAGATCAACCCAGAGCTTGCTGCTGCTCAGACTTAAGAAGCCACTACCACCTAGTGTTTAACAGACCAAACAACAACTGTAAACGTAATAGTGCAGCAGACACTCACTTATTTCTTTTAATTTTCATTTATTTTCTTTTAGCCACAGGTAAGGGATGGACTCAAGTGAGAGAAGGGAGGCTGTTGTACTGAGACAGACAACACTGTCAATCAAGTGAGTGGCATTGCATCGATGAAAGGATCAATGGGCCAACCCATCTTTCCTATAAGCCTCACTCTATTGGCTCTCTGATATAGAATTACTTCAAAATCATTTTATAAGGCTCTTAACAACAAAGCTCCATCTTATCTGAAAGAACTCGTTATTCCTTACTGTCCAGAGCACTCCGCTCCCAGAATGCAGGTCTGTTAGTGACTCCCAGTATCTCTAAAAACAGACTGGGAGGTAGAGCCTTCAGTTACCGGTCCGGGCTCCTTTACTGTGGAACCAGCTCTCTCCATGGGTCAGAGAGGCAGACACTCTATCTACATTTAAATCTAGTGGCTTCTTTGCTGCCATTCTTGACCCCCAGCCATCCATCCTGCACTGGTGGAGCCCTGATCCTGCAGCTGGATCTATTTTAGGAGTCGGAGCTAGCTGGACTTATAAACTGTTTCCCTGTCTGTAACAACATCTATTGCACGGCTGTCCGTCCTGGGTGAGGGATCCCTCCTCTGTTGCTCACGCTGAGGTTTCTCCGATTTTTCCCTGTTAAAAGGGTTTTCCATGGAGTTTTTCCTCAGTCGATCTGAGGGTCTAAGGACAGAGGATGTTGTTATGATGCCATGAGCCCTTTGAGACAAACTGTTTGTAAAAACGGGCTATACAAATAAAATTGCCTTGCCTTGCCTTTCTTGTGCTTTCTGAAGCCTTCTTCACAACCACTGGACCTCTCTCCTTAAGTTCATTTTAATTGCAAAGAGGGACTTTGCAAGTAATTGCAATTCATCTGATCGTTTCATAACATTCTGGAGAATGCAAATTGCCCTAATAAAAACTGAGGCAGCAGACTGTGTGAAAATTAATATTTGTGTAATTCTCAAAAAATCTGGCCACAGTTGTACATACAGCAGGGAAAATAAGTATTGAACACGTCAACATTTTTCTCAGAAAATATATTTCTAATAGAGCTATTGACATGAAATTTTCACCAGATGTCGGCATCAACCCAAGTAATGCACACATACAAAGAAATTCGAACATTAATGTCCATAAATTAAGTTATGTGTAATAAAGTGAAATGACACAGGGAATAAGTATTGAACACATGAAGAAAAGGAGGGGCAAAAAGGTATGGAAAGCCAAGAAAGCAGCTGGAGTTTGTCAGTATTTAGAATGTAATCCTGTCTCCTATCAGTGCAAAGTAATATCTGCTGGTTTAGTCCTGATTGATGGCTTTTAAAAAGGTTTCTCACCACCAAGGTGTCAGACAATAAGTATTGCATGATAGGTAATAGCAAAGAGCTGTCTAAGAGCTGTCTAAAGACCTACGCAACCAAAGATTTCAGACAGAAGAGTCAAAACAATAATCAGAAGGGTTCCCTAACAGTCCAGGACCACTGGTGGAGAGCTTCAGAAAAACCTGGAATCAGCAGGTACAGTTGTTTCAAAGAAAACAATAAGTAATGCACTCGACCGCCATGGCCTCCATGTCTTGCATGGTGTGCGTGCATGGAGGCCATGGCGGTTGAGTGCATTACTTATTAGGGAACCCCTCCGGACATAAATGTTCGGACATAAATGTTCGGATTTCTTTGTATGTGTGCATTACTTGGGTTGATGCCGACATCTGGTGAAAATTTCATGTCAATAGCTCTATTAGAAATATATTTTCTGAGAAAAATGTTGACGTGTTCAATACTTATTTTCCCCGCTGTATATCAGATTAATAGCAATTATTATTATCTGCATTGCAATTATTGTTATGAATATTATTATTCTTATTGTTGTTATTGTTTTCATTATATAAGGTTGATAATGATCACTATTGTTACCTTTATTGTTACTGGAAGTAGTAGTATTGCTGGTATTTATTGCTATTTTATAACCAACAACCAGGTAATTAAATGAAATTACCTTGTAATTACCATATATTACATATTTATCTGGTAAATACCAACAAGTTACCTGATATTTACTAGATATTTTCCTGACATCTACCAGGTATTTACCCAATAATTACCTGAGTGGGTTGCCTGAAACGCTACAAAGTCGTAAGTTATGACTTGAAGCTGTAATTTACGATTTCAAAAGCCTGCCTGGAACGCAGCATTAGCGAAAACGACCGGACCACTTACTTCTGCTTTAACTGGTATTTACCCAGTAAAACCTTGTGAATTACCCTGTAAGGAAGGTGGAACTGTACTGTAAAAGGAAGCGTGGTTTGTTTCAATTATATTACCATGTACTTTCCTGGTAACTATAGATTATAATCCTCTACCACCCATCAGGGTGTGTAGTTTTGAAGGTGGTACCTGGCAAAAACTCCCATATCTCCCTGATAACTATCAGGTAAATATCAGGGTGATATCAGAGTTTTACAGAGTAGTTACCCTGTAAGGAAGGTGGAATTGTACTGTAAAAGGAAGCGTGGTTTGTTTCAATGATATTGCCATGTACTTTCCTGGTAATTACTAGTGGTATTACAGGTACGGTATACCGTGTCAGTGTTACCTGGCAATAATTCATATTTCCCCAGTAATTACCAGGTATTTACCCTTACTGTACTTACACAGTAATTAGGAACTTGTACCACATACATTCCAAAACATTATCAAGTAAAACCTTGAAAGTTACCCAGTAAGTAAGGTAAGACCAGGAAAGTCTACAATGTATAGAGTAAGTAGAAGCTGTACAATAAAAGAAAGGCTTTGAGCCTTTGCACCATAAAGAATATACAAACTTCCTATGCTCTTTCCCGAGCCAGTGGTTCCACTCAGTGAACCATAAGTTCATCTTCAAGGCCTTCTCTGTCAGATTCCCCCTGTACTTGTAGATGTCCACCTTAAGTCCGCCATGCCGTTCAATGTGCTGTGTCCCAGGGTGGACAAAATACCTCTGGTGATTTACCTGGTAGTGTATGTATCCGTCATGGGACAACCAGTTGTAGGAACGCCAGCAATCACTAATGATTTCACTTCCAGGTCTAACATATTTTCTAATGATTGGGAGCGATCTCCTCCTGGATCGATTTTCAACCAGTTTTAAAACAGGGCGTCAACGGGACCGCCTGACTTCCATCATCCCAAAGACCCGCGAGCGACGTCGCCAGGTCTTTCCAAATCGTCCAAGTCCATACTGAAAATAAACAAAATGTCATGCTTAAAGGCAGTCCAACTTAAATGCAACATTTGAGAATGTTGAAGTCGCAATCACTTTGGTGCTTTATAGATTGTAGATGTTTTTGAGTGGACTATCCCTTTCATTTCTTTAAAACCTATTGTTCTTGTTTTAACAGCTACTTAAAGCAGAAGTAAGCGGAATGTTTGTGTTAATATAGGCTAAGTCTTTATATCTTCCGACAGCAATCACTTATATAGAGTGTTTTTTTAACATCAGTGGTGTCATTTACATGTGTTTCTGTCTGTCTGTCTGTCTGTCTGTCTGTCTGTTTGTTTGCGTGCGTGCGTGCGTGCGTGCGTGCGTGCGTGCGTGTGTGTGTGTGTGTGTGCGTGTGTGTGTGTGCTCTGCCTGTGGGTCTGTGCTTGGTTATAAGGATGTCAAAGAAAAGGAAAATGGACATAAAACACTTCTCTATCAGTGAAAGTGTAAGTTACTTAAATGGTATCTAACTGTAGAGCCTCAACAATACAGATAATGAATAAAAGCCAATATTTAATGGCAAACACTTTTTTTATTTACACGTTATTTTTACTACTAGCTTATTTCCATGTAGGCCTATCCTTTGTGTGAAAGGGAGCAACTGTTCAAAAAACAAAAATAAATAACATTGGTCAGGAAAAGGCCTAGAAAAAAACCTCAGATTCCAGATGCTCGTGTAGGCTAATTTTATACATTTTAGAGGAATAAATGACACATAAGTGTGTGAAAGTAAAATCCTTTTTTCCTCAGGCAATAACTGTAGGCCTACCACCAAGCTCTATTGTATCCCTAATGTATCTGTTCATATGTCATGCATCAACATATTTTTGTCAGGTGACCGACAGTAGAGAGGCTGGAGTAGATGGAGAAGGAGAGACCATAGGAGGTAGAGGAGGAGAGGCTAGAACAGATGAAGGAGGAGAGGCAGGAAGAGGTAGAGAAGGAGAAGCTGGATGAGGTAGAGAAGGAGATGGAGGAGAGGCTGGAAATTCACAGGTGAGGTTAAATAACGATGAAAATTTAGAGTATACCCACTTCTCCAGGGACCACTACACCACTGAAGTGCAGTCACCCTAGTCAGTGATTTACTGCTCCCACATATATCCACATGTCTGCACCTCAAACCCTGTGACAAACTGACCCAAAAAAGAGGACAACTACGTATTAGCAACAATGATGGGAGAGTTTTGGAGTCAGGGAGGGCTAATTATAGTTAGGTTGGTGCCTACGATAGCCATTGTGCATGTTGTTGTACATGTTGGGATGGATGAACATGTGTGATTTCTTGGATTTTTTGGATTGACTATGTAATATGTGTGTATGCATTTGGCTATTTATATTAAGACACTGTGTACATCATGTTATCTGCATGTACACATGTAAGATAAAATGAAATTAACTAAGATGCAAGAAAAAGTCAATGTTGATTTAATCAGCTCTCATTGGGCGTTATTATTGCATAACAAAACACATTTATGCATCTTGAGGGAGAACATAAGAGATAAATGTTTAACTTGTAGTGTTACATCATGCCTACAAAGCCATTTGAACTGAAGTGAGAGGGAGAGAGAGAGAAACCAACCTGTGCATAATTTTCATCCATGATGATAAAGACATGTGAGACCGGGAGAATATTGAGCCATCTCTGATGGACCTTGTGATACTCCTACCCCTGTGAATTGATTTTCTGCAGCTCCTACATAACATACATGACCACAATTGAAACAAGCCCCAGGCTTTTTATGCTAAAGGACCCGTATACAGGGCCTCTAGTGCTGAATTGTTAAACTGTATTTGCTGTACTATTCTCGCAAAAATCCTTTATTCCTCAGGCTATACAAGCTCTGAATATGTTAAGATTATTTGACTGCACCTGGCAACCCCTTAGAGGGCTGTTGTTGTCTGTGACTATTTTGCACAACATTCAGTTTGACAATAAAGTCTTTCTAATCCAATCTAATCTATTCCAGATTCATTCATTCATTCAACATAGCAAGTATGCACTGTAAAGATAATTTGACACCTATATATTAGATTGTCAATATGGTCATTTTTAGGGGGAAAACACATGCAACTTGCCATTGACTTCAATGTATAATAATAATAATAATAATAATAATAATAAGACTGTGTGGCAATGATGCTCATCCCTTACCACCGAGTCCATACATTTGTATATGCTCCACATTTGTGTTGTCCTGAGCTGTCAGTCTGTCTTTAGCTTCCCTAGCTTCGATGTGAGGGTCTAAGGACAGAGGATGTTGTTACGATGCCATGTAAAGCCCTTTGAGACAAACTGTTTGTAAAAACGGGCTATACAAATAAAATTGCCTTGCCTTGCCTTGCCTTGCCTTGCCTTGCCTTGCCTTGCCTTGCCTTGCCTTGCCTTGCCTACATTTATCAGCTGTCTGTATTCACACTGGTTTATTAGCTGCTACATTACAAGCCACATGATCATTGAAGTATTGACATGAAATCAAATGTCCAGGTGATGTTACCTGAGGTAAAATCAACTATAATGAGATTCAATTCTGTGAAATGTAAACAATATAATAGCATCAGGAAAAAATCAAAAAAAAATGAGGAAGGCCACAGAGCTGCTCCCTATCAAATATAAAATGCCAAAGTGATGGATCAAGCTCTAAAGTGCAGTGATTTCATGTAATTTAAAAAATTACATTTATTTTCTCTTGTCTTTTTGTTTTATCTGGTGGGGATTCAACCACATTTCTTGTATCCAAAAACCTTACTCGTTTTATTTAGGCATAGTAGTAGTAGGCATTGTCAGTTTGCACGTTGGATCAGCAAAGTTTTATTTTGTTACGATTATTTATACCTCTTCTGACCCTGACACTTTTTTTGGTGTTAGATTCCATACAAGATGCAACTGCACTTTTTGCACTTTTTGATGACATGTCCTACTTGTTTTGAAATATAAGTAGCCTACACTTGAAAGCTATGCCACTGTTTTGCACTTTATGTATTGAGTATTGAAGTTACTCTCATCAAGTTTTGCAGATTAAGAAGATTAAAATTAGTCTCTTTGACAGTTCACCTGTTTTTGCATATTTGTCACAGGTTGTGTGCAGGTACCGCTGAGCAGGGATCAAAGACTGATCGTCAGACACACAATTTCAGCGATCCTGCATTATGGCCAACTACATGACCGACTCTGATAGAGTGAACGTCGTACGTGTGATGGCAAAACAAACGCCTTTTTCAGAGAGGGCAAAGGAATTGCCGGCAGATGCAGAGGGCTGGGAATTTCCTAACTATTTGACGTATTCCACATCCCACAATGGACGGGAAAAAAATGATAGGGACATATAGCAGCTCAAAAAAGGCCTTATTTTGCCTACCATGTTTGCTGTTCTCTTAGAGAAAGAGAACAGCAAAGTAGAGAAAAAGTCAACCAGTGCACTAAATTCCACAGATGGGATGATAATATCCAACATAAAATACAGAAAACTATATGAGAGATTTCCTGAACATGAAAGAAACATTGTTACTGGAAATGGAAGAACTTACAACAGTCTATCCTTCAGACCTCTGGAATTGACAGCCATCAACAAAAAATTATGGAGACAGAAATTGAAAAAAACAAAGCACTACTGAAGCGGCTACTGGATGAAACGCTGTACTTAGCCTTCAGGAATCTGCCATTCAGGGGCAGTAAAATACACTAGATGAGCCAGACAATGGAAATTTTCTTGGCATAATTGAGCTGTTGACAAAGTATGGTATATCCTAAATGAGCATTTACAAAACATTAGAGAGCACCGGCAACAGGGAAAGAGACTTCAAGCTCATTACCTTTCACCTGACAGCCAAAATGAATTTATTGAACTTTGTGCTCAGTGTGTCCTAAACTCTATTTTGAGAGAAAGGCAAGAAACAACCTTTTTTTTCCCATTATGTGTGATGCAACCCCTGATGTGTCACACTTGGAGCAAAATGTAATGTTGCTGAATGCTGAGGTATGTCAGTCAAACCTCCCCTGACAGCAGGTGGGAAATAAATGAACGTTTCCTTGAATTTAAGGACTTTTCAAAAAAAACAAAAAAAAAACAGGAGAGGAAATCGCTTTAATGGTGGAACAATCACTAAGTGAACATGGGATAGATCTAGCTGACTGCAGGGGCCAGTGCTATGATAATGGAGCCAACATGGCAAGCTCGCATACTGAGTAACAATCCCTTGGCCACATACTCACCGTGTGCATCTCACACGTTAAACTTAGTTGGTGTCCATGCAGCCCGGGCCTGCCCAGAAATTGACATATTCTTTGGCTTCATCAATCAGCTGTACAAACTCTTCAGTGGCAGCCCTCACAGATGGGAAATCTTACAAAGAGTTTTGGGTTGTTCTCTGCACAGCTTGTCTGACACACGATGGAGTGCACGGATAGAGGCAGTGCGCCCAGTGGCAAAACATTTGCCCAGTGTGATCCAGGCATTAGACACCCTGTAAAGCCGCATTATGTAATAACGCCGCATTATGTAGGCTAATAATGTAATAAATCTTCAAGTGACTATGTAATAACGCCGCATTTTGTAATAATCTGCCACATTTTGTAATAAAAATCTTGAACGCAATATGTAATAAACTTTGCCGCATTTTGTAATAAAAATCTTGAACGCAATATGTAATAAACTTTGCCGCATTTTGTAATAAGTTGTTTGCATCGCTTATTACAAATTGCGGGTGTTGCACTTTTTTGTGAAGAAAATGTAATAATTTGGTGCATTATGTAATAAACCACCAACACCCACCAATGTGTGGCACAATAGCCTATATGAATATCTACATGGACTGGACCATGGACTCCCAATTAGGGATTCACATTTAGAATTTTCTTTCTGACCGATAACCGACGCCCATTAAACGAATAAACCGATGAGATTACAACGCTTGCGGGGGCGATTTTTTTTTTTTGCCGTTAAACATACACG
Source organism: Trachurus japonicus (assembly GCF_045865225.1). NCBI lineage: Eukaryota > Metazoa > Chordata > Actinopteri > Carangiformes > Carangidae > Trachurus > Trachurus japonicus. The sequence goes on along the minus strand of NC_140913.1, from coordinate 409,252 downwards.
TGCTCTGCAACAGCTGATTGCCACCTCCACTGAGCTCTGTCTCAGCTGATCGCACTCATATGGAGGTTAGATCATCCAATGTTAACTGTTTTTATACTAAGTGCAGCCAAACACCAGGCTGAAGAGAGAGGAACAGCCGCAGGTGAACCATTGAATTTTTTTTTTTTTTTTTTGCGCAGCACTGTTTTTTTTTTTTTAACCTTTATTTAACCAGGCGAAAAATCATTAAGAACAGGTTCTTATTTGCAATGATGGCCTGACAAAAAGCACAAGCTTCTTGAGGGGAGAGGGGGAGAGGGCTGTGAAAAAAAGTACAAGTTAAAAACAGTGGCATAAAACAGCTAAACAGACATGCAGCAGAACGACCATAAAGACAATACACAAGCAGAGGCACAAAAACACAACTGAACAGACATGTAGCAAGACAGTCACAAAGACAATACACCAGCATGGCTGTGCAGGGAAGCAGGTTAGCAAGGCATGAGCAGAGCAGCGAGACAGGCAATAGCAGGCAGGACAGAAAATTAATGTAACAGCTCAATTAGAACAGGCAAGGTTAATAGCGAGGAATTAGTTATCTAGAACATCACAACACAGAAATGCATGCGAAGACACTATACAAGGATTATCAATTTTTGATATATTATTATTACAGGTGATGCACATCTAGCTACTGTATGTCTGTGTAGGCTACATTTGTTGTCTGATCTTCCTTCACGGGGACTGCACAGCACATAGGCTACTGTCAGTCCTCCTGTATAACTTTTTGCTGGGAAATATGACTGAAGGCACATGGAAGTCTGCATGGGTTGACACGCCCCCATGAGTTGACGATATATAGCTAATTAAAATAATAATAATAATAATAACCGGTCAAAGTTCTTGTTATCAGTTAAACAGTTAAACATGTGCATCCCTACTCCCAATTGATTTGATTGTTCCTCTTGTTCCTGCCTGTGGAATTGTGTGTGTACCGGTATGTGTGAGTGTGGAGCGCAAGGGGGATCGTTGGTTGAAGCACATATACTTTGGTGTTGTTATGTTTGATGCCCTGCTCTCCTTGTGCTGCAGGTGAGAAAAGGAGGAGAGAAAAAAGCTTGAATGAGAATGAAAGCAGTACACAGGGGATGTAGCCTATTATAATGAATAAAGTTATATTTGATTTAGTTTTGACCATCCTATGGCTTCAGAAATGAATTCATGCTGGCAGTGTTGCTCTGATGGTCCCAATGTTTTTTTTCCTTCTAATTAAGACATCCATTGTAGTGGTTTATTACATAATGCACCAAATTATTACATTTTCTTCATAAAAAAGTGCAACACCCGCAATTTGTAATAAGTGACGCAAAATGTAACAACTTATTACAAAATGCGGCAAAGTTTATTACATATTGCGTTCAAGATTTTTATTACAAAATGTGGCAGATTATTACAAAATGCGGCGTTATTACATAATGCGGCTTTACACACCCTCATCACTACAGGTAACCTCACCAGTGAAGCCAGAGCTGAAGCACAGGGCCTAAAGATCTACTTTCAGTCCTTCAATGCATGCGTGCATCATGGGACAGTTTGCTGTTTTTTTTGTTTTTTGTTTTATGTGTTAATGTTTATGATTCTATTAACGTGGGTGATCTAGAAATGTCCTTATATTATTGAAAATACTGCACTTGCTCATTCACCAACAACGCAGAGTTGTCAGTTCTTGGGCACTTTTGCATACCCATATTCCGCCATCAGGAGGCGCTTCCATTGGACCAATGTGTGTCGTTACTCTCTTATTCCAGTGCTCTAGTGCTGGTTAGTGAGTTGGAAGCACCTGTGACACATAGACCAATTAGCACTGGTATTTTTTTTTAATGCAGACAATCGGTTCATTGTAAGACATTTATTTATTGATGTAAATGTGGTGAACGTAGGCTACAGAGCCCCCAGGCAGCACTGCTCTTCTGTCCGATACACAAAGCTTCACTTTTCATTCAAACTAATGCGGCTGCCACAATTGTTAGATTTCATCAATGAGACCAACATTTATCTCCTAAAAAGAATTTAACCAGCCGGCGGTAAACCTCTAAAAACCTACTGGTAAGTTAATTAGCGATCGTTTTCTCCCCCAGGATGATGACGGAGGTTGTCCGGCTGAGAACGTCAGCAGACCGGCTGGCTGTCTCTGTGATGTCCCGGTCATTGCTCCACAGGTGGAGCTTCACGTCTACGAAAACATCAGAGCAGCCGTCATTTGGATAAACTGACCTCATATTGGGGTTCTAAACAGTTAGCCTACTTTCTCGCTTGAAAAAATATTAAAAGTTAAAGGAGAATTCCGGTCATTTTTGACCCCTAAATCCTGTCCTGATGGTCACCCAGTGTTGGGGGGAGCAAAAAACGCGACTAAAATTGATGCAGGCAAACCGGAGTTACACCATGGCTAGACGCCGCTAGCGACGGTATGAGGGCAATTTTTTCAACCACAACAAACACTCAAAAAACAATCAAATATATGGTACATGACTCGAATCCTTATGACACACCACTGAACTCATAAACTGTACAGTTATACTGAGTATAAACAGTATAAACTTTGTGTTTTTGCATGTAATCACTCACCTCAGACAACCGAACTCTGGAACGTCCTGGAAAGACATTACTAAGCGATCGCAGAGCGCCTTCTCCCCGCCACAGAAACAAACACTTTTTCCATGTTGTGATGATTTCTTTACAAAAATAAACGGATCTCCGACCATTTATTTTTGTAAAAAAAAACACTGGGTGACCATCAAGACAACGATTTAGGGGTCAAATATGACCGGAATTCTCCTTTAATAAAGTGCATAATAACAACGTTACAGCAGGAAATAAAACAGCTTTTAGCTTGTTTTACAGCTATTTTGTCTTCAGATGTCATCAGATGGGATCTCTGGTCGTAAATAGTCACACGTCCGTCACTGACCAATCAGCATTCATTAGCAGAATGCTAGCATGTTATGGCCAACAACAGCCCAACCTGTAGGCAAGGCGATTAAAGTTGGGAGAGATTTAACTTTATACAAATGAGCAGCGGCGCACCGCGGCGACAGCCAATTGCGGACTGGGATTCTCACAGCCGAAGAAATTGAGAGAGCCTGAATGGACACATCTGCAGCACAGCTTGAAAGTCCCGCCCCTTTGGTCGCTTGGTGCAAGGGCCTGCTCGAGCTGGCAAGTGACGCGATAGGAGCGACCAGAGCGACTACAGGGGATTTGATCGCTTTTGGTGTGAACGCACAGTAACTGCACAATTATTAAAGGAATAGTTCACCAAAAAATGAAATTCAGTCAGCCGACACAAAAAGGTCCATATAATTCAAAATTAGGACATTTTTACAGTCCTGTATAGAGTGCCGAAGCGGAAGCAGGAAGTAACGGCCCCATGGGTCCTCAATTCGAAAAAAGTCTCCATACAAATGAACGGGACTCCAAGATTTATTTCGTGATCCGTTTGAATTGTGCCATGACAAAAAAAATATGTCCTCTACCTGTTTAAAACATCACGTTTCATGCCGAGAAATCAGCAGTTTATCGTAAAACGGCAACAGAAGAATGTATTTTGTGTGACAACGCTCTGCGGACTACAAATCTGGTGTCCCACAAAAAATACGTCACCAACTGACACGGGAAAGGGCGGCATTTGGTGTGTGACGTCACCTATGCGACCTGTAGTCTTTCTGGTTACGGACTCTTCGGAATTTTATTTTACAATAGGTTTACAACAAACTGCTGATTTCTCGGCATGAAACATGATGTTTTAAACAGGTAGAGGACATATTTTTTTGTCATGGCACAGTTCAATCGGATCACGAAATAAATCTTGGAGTCCCGTTCATTTGTATGGAGCCTTTTTTCGAATTAAGGACCCATGGCGCCGTTACTTCCTGCTTCCACTTCGACACTCTATTGCGCTCTGACGTTCACGCGCATGAACGAGAGAGCGCGCCCCAGGCAAATTCAATACATGACTATTTAGGCTGTAAAAATGTCCTAAACGACGTCGTTTGGAGTAAACTCTGGACTGCATCCCTTCAGGACACTTGCAGCGGACGAGCAGTAAGGAGGAATATTGCCAGGTTTTTCTAGTTTTATGGACCTTTTTATGTCGGGTGCTGACTCTTATATAAGGATTTCGTTGAACTACGAATCCCCCTCCCGGGTCTCCAGATGCACTTTGAGGAATAAAAAACTACTCTGGAGTATTCATCAGCATGAGGGTGAGTCAATAATAACTGAATTTAATTTTTTGGTGAACTATTCCTTTAATAGAAGTTTAGGCCCCGCCCCTCCCTTGACGTCGCCCTCCTTCCTTTCCGTCTCAATCTCTGCTGCTAGCAGTGTTAGCATCCATACGTTAGCACCTAGCAGCTGTCGGTGGCAGTCACTCAGTCATTTCGAGTCGAGTCGTTGTGCATTTCTCATCCTCCTTCCTCCTGAAGAACAAACGTTGACGTTTGGGTTGTTGGACCAGTTGCTTAATCTCTCCGGGTACCTGTTAGAGACATTGTCGTCCTCGCCGCCAGTACAAGAAGAAGCTCTGGGACATGGCCAGACAAGAACAAGTCCTGGTGCTTGAACCACAACACGAACTGAAATTCAGAGGTAACACTGGCACAGAGGGCCGGGCCCGGGGTCAGCTAGCTAAACTAGAGACTGGGGATAGCAGGAATGACAGCCAGTGTATCGACTTCTGCATTAACCGCTTAACGTTTGGTGATGTGTCGGCACTTTTGTTAAGTTGTATCGACGTAGTGAGTCTACAGTCTGCGTTGAAACAGGTGAAACGACACTCTGTGCGACGATGCTAACTAGGTAGCATTCAGCTAACCTAGCAAGCAAATCAAACTGCTAGCTGTCATTGCAGCGTCCGGCCAGGCCCGCCGACCCATTGCTCTAATTCACTGCTCACCTGGCAGAAGGTGAAACAACACCACAGTGTGATATAATACTTGACGTATGCCCGAGGCTCGTTGTTGTTGTTAAGGCTGTCGAAGGGTGATTAACCCTGGCAATTTTCTACGACCAGGGCGTCATTGCTTTGCCTCATCATCATGCCGATGTCAATATCACAAGCTAACAAGTCCCGACAAGGAGCTACGGTATATAGTTTACACTCATTGTGCAACCTTAATCCCTTTCCATCTTTGCTAAATCCAGGCAAAAATGCAGTCTACTGTAATGCCAGGAATACTGGTTGTGCTCTCAGATAGCTGCCTCTGGGTGTGATCCTGCTGGAGAAATGGGTCAAGTGATGTCTTAAGGTGAGGGGATCAGTCAGTTGAACTGAACTGTTCACTGCTTGATTAATGCAGTGTTTGGAAGAAAATATGAGTAAGGAGAGGATGATCAGTGGAGCCGATCAGAGTTTAAAGCACAGTAAGGTTATTGTTGAGACAACTGAAATATTGATGCACAGAGTTAAATAAGAGCAGACTAAATAAGAGACTTACATGGTGTAGTGTGCAGATGATTTCAATGCTCTAACAAGGAAAAAAGACATTTGCCTTTGTTATATGTCACAGAAATGCCCCTTTAGTAAACTGACTGTTGTGTTAAGCAGAGGGTGTGGCATGACTGATTCAGTAAATGCTTGCACACTTCGTAACCCTTGCAACCGCTTTAACTTTTGGTCTTCTTCAGTGTTTCTGGTACACAGTTTGGAGCCCCTTAAAGGGATAGTTCAACATTTTGGCTAATTCTCCTATTGCAATAATCCCTATAGTCATAGTAGTAGGTTTATTACCTTTAATTATCGGTCCATGTTGTTTTGAGATCTGCGGGGCAGATGTGAGTTGCTCAGCAAACACAATGGAGGTGAATGGTACATTATCAAACTCATCAAATACACTATCCAACAACTACAAAATACTCTGGTGGACAAGTTGTGACCTGCACATTCACCACGCTATGAAATAATCATGTAACATCACGAGACAGAGTGTTTTTGTTTTGTTTTTTTAAACACTTTATTTTTAATTTTCAGTTAACATAGAAAACAATCATATTCTCTGTATTACGAGACAGAGTGTTTTTGAGGCAAACGCAGCCAGAACTCCTACATCCCAGACACAGCTGCTGGGTAGTTCTGAATATTTGCTTCATGTGTCTTAATGTCACATAATTATACATGATTATTTCATAGCGTGGTGAATGTGCAGGTCACTACTTGTCCACAAGAGTGTTTTGGAGTTGTTGGGTTGTGTATTTGATTAGTTTGATGAGCGACAGGGGACCTGTACCGTTGGCCTCCATTGTGTTCACTGAGCAGCTCACGTCTCTGCCCTGCAGATCTCAAAACAACATGCACCGATTATTAAAGGTAACAAACCTACTGCAATGACTATAGGGATTATGGCAATAGGAGAATTTGCCAAAATGTTGAACTGTCCCTTTAAAACTCTCTCTCTCACCATTGTCATATTCATCCTGGTCCTGGTGACACCCTGAAGTGTTCACTTACCTTAACATGCAATGTAGAAGCCAAGCCAGTCTGTAAACTTCAGTATATGATCTTGAGTTATTGTGTTGTTTCTGTGTGCTCCTAAGGCCCATTTACAGATGTCGTCACTGCCACTCTGAAGCTCACCAACCCCACAGATAGAAATGTGTGTTTCAAAGTCAAGACAACCGCACCTCGCAGATACTGTGTGCGCCCAAACAGTGGCATCATTGACGCTGGAACCTCCATCATTGTTTCTGGTTAGTAGACATTTTTGCCTCTTGACAACACATATGATGAGTCTGGGTCAGGTTCATACCTATGGTATGATTTTCATATGCCATTTAGGCAGCTGTGTATAACTGATAGACTGAGATGTGTATACATTGGACTTCTAGACTGTGCGCTTAAATTAGGACCAGATATTTGGCATCTGCAGCAAAACAACTGTCGCTCAACCATTGTGGTGCTGAATCAGCACCAAAATAAATTTTAAGTCATTGTACTGATACACAAGTTAGCTACTTGAGCTTAGAAATATTGTTAGGAGAGCGTAAAAACATGCAATGATAGTTGGAAGCTATCTTGTTCCAAACATGTTAAGAAAAAAACAAGGTTTGGAAATGATGGATAGAGGTCAAGTTAGTTTGTTGAACTGAATATTGAAATGTGATTGAGAATTAAAAATGTAATTTATATTATTATCGTATAGTAACTGTGTGATGAATATGTTACATGACTTTTGTTGCATTGTTGGCATTTTTGTGTTGAAACTAGATTAAATCTTGTGTTATTGTAATATTTGTCTTAGTATCGTTGACATTTGTTGGGATTTTCCTGAAGGAATCCTTCACAGCTCAGTGAGGATGTGTGGGACAATAACATCCAGAACTATTTGTGATTTTATTCTCAACTCTATTACATCTCTGGCTAAAATCAAACGGTCCTACGGTCAAACAGACAAATTGAATTGCTAGCATTGATTCAGTGACAAAGTAAATGAAAATTTTAAAAACTGCAGTCATAAAAATGTTAAGCTCATCATTTCAGCCCCTGAGTAAGCGGGTGACACTGCAGCCCAAATCATACACCTGTCTAACATTTGAAATGTTTTTGTCTGTGGTGTAAAATTTGTGAATGGGTTACACAGGAAGTTCATCCTCTCCCTAATATCCTAGGATTTCCTTCTGTTATTGTTTTTGCCCACAGTTATGCTACAGCCTTTCGACTACGACCCCAATGAAAAGAGTAAACACAAATTCATGGTGCAGTCCATGCTTGCTCCATATGACATGACTGATATGGAAGGAGTTGTGAGTACCAGTGCATAAAATATAATTTGGGATAATAATCTTGTTATTCATATGTGACCTACTGAATGTGAGAACCTGGATGAAACATTCTGGAGACATCTGTGTATTTCAGAAAGCTAATGTGATGCCGGCTTAATTCCTGAATCTGTGTCATTGTTCAGAGGCTTTTCTGAAAAGCACATAACATAGATCAAATAAATGGATTACATACCTGAGAATTATTGTATAATCCATGTGTATTTTCATCATCCACAGTGGAAAGAGGCGAAACCTGAAGAATTAATGGATTCAAAGTTGAGATGTACATTTGAGATGCCTCTAGAAAATGACAAAACTGTAAGTGTGGATGTTCTTCTCAGCTACCCTACCTGTCAGCAAAACATGACTGTGCATCACTCATTACATATTTTTTTTTAATTAATTTATGATTTTGTTGGTTTGTACTGTCATCTCATTCCCTGCCATGTCTCTGCATGTCTCTTCATCCACTTCCCACCTGTCCCTCTACTCTCACCCCATCACCCCCCTCACCCTCTCTCTATCTCCACAGCATGAGAGTGAAAGCAACAAAACTGTGTCTTCCTCCTCTGTTAAGACTGAGCACACTGCACTGCCAAAGTCAGCCAGTGCCTCGCTGGATGATGGAGAGGTGAAGAAGATCATGGAGGAGTGCAAGCGGCTGCAGATGGAGGTGCAGAGGCTACGGGAAGAAAACAAACAGATCAGGGTGAGAGACTGCAGAATCCATAAAAGAGACAATCTGTCTATTTTCTCCCAGGCCTCACTTACAGGTAGAGATGTCTATCCACTTGAGGTGCTGGAGTAGATGCAGTAGGCCTGTACCCACTCCAGCACCTCCTCCATTATACATAAAAGCCAAACACTTGAATGTGGTGTCACTGGTTTGAAAAAAAAAACAAAAACAAGGTGGATAATGAAAAATATATAAATTGTGTTTTATTGAAATTAAAGGTCATCATAAAACTAGACATATTGTTTTTGTTACTGGCCCAATGCCCCTGCATTTTGATAATTGATCTGGTTAGCCCAACTCTATGCTCACTTGACCTAACAGTGGTATCAGACTGTGAATACAGACGGACATAGCCTCTGCGACGTCGCCTATAGGTTACTGAAGAGTTCACAGTTGAGTCCTTCCAACATTTCCATCTTGTCAGCAAAACGTGTGGCAAGTACTGATGCACAAAGAGGAGAGGCCCATGTGGAGCCCAGATCTCATGCTGGCTTGTCTCAAACATATACTCACCCACCTGTCAGTCACTCAGTTTTATAAATGCACAATAAAGAACAAAAAGGCATTGCATGCTGTTTTAGAAATGACTGCACTGGTGCAGGATTCACACAACTAAGCTCTCGCACCACATGTTGCATCTGTTGTGTGTCAGTGAACAACATGTCAGGGTTCAATGTGCAGCGTACAGTGCTTCTCTCAGCTGCAGACACCAGAGTATTAACCGAGTGATTGGTGACAAAAGGCATTCATCATTTCTATTCACATTTTAAATGAAAATCAACTAATATTGATCAGTAGCTAGTTGTTAGGACTTCCTGGTGAATGAGCTATGATAATCATATAAAAGCAGTTGAAACTGACTTTGATCAAAATCAAATATATCTGTAATAAGCAGGAGTTTGAGTCTGAGCTGGGCTGAATGTATCTCTGACTCAGTTTTCTTCATCTCAGGAGGATGACGGGCTGCGAAAGAGAAAGGTGATGTCAGGAGGTCCTCCTCACTCTTCCACCATGGCGACCTCAGTGGTGAGAGATGAAGGCCTAAGCACCCGCGTCCTGGCGCTGTGTGTGCTGTTCTTTGTCATTGGAGTCATCATTGGCAAGCTGCTCCTGTAGATACAGACGGACAGAGCACAGTGACAGACGGATGTACAGACAGCGTGCTCGGGGAGGGCGCGTGTCAGCGATGGCAACTGGGATGCTTTCTGGGTTTATGTTGATTTCTCTTTCAATTTGCTTTGTTTTTTGGTTTGTTTGTTTTTTAACATTTCTGGCAATATCATGATGGTTTGTCTGGATGGAAAATAATTTAATGTGTAAAAAGAAAACAAAGGAAGGCGTTAAACTTTGAGTGCAAGCATTTTTGTCACAGGTCTTGCCTTTTTCTTTTTTTGTGAAAAGATCACCACCTCTGATCTCCCGTCCATCCCTTCTTTCTAAATGATCCTCCCCAACTTGCACAGGTCACAGTTAGTGGTGTGTGGAAGTTACTTCACACTGGCAGAGCGTCTAAAGGCTTTCAGTGATTCTTTTTAAGTCTTTGAGTTCAGACTATCTAACACTCCTCTCCTGATAATCTCTCTTCCAATTATTACTATTACTAATAATCTACAAGGAGATGTGAACACAAGTGATTGGTGAAAGACCTTTTTTCCATGACTCAGACCCTGCGTATTCTCCTTTGAACCAAATGTGAGCCAGTAGAAGCCATGCATGTGTGTGTGTCTTGTTGATTCTGGCTCCTGCAGGAGGGCTGATGTGACTGTGTGTGGATGTTTTCATGAGGAGACGGCGAGCAGTAAAATCACTGACTGTTTTAGAACAATGGAAGAGATATCTTCATCTTAACAGATTCTTGTACACAGCATTTGATTATAAACTCTAAATTATTTCAGTTGCTGACCAAACTAGGGAGTCTGTTGAAATTCAGTAAATCCATACTTCCAAAATAAAGCTGTAATCTATTGCATCTTCAGGTTACAGAAGAGAAGGGTAACACTAGTATGAAAACGGACCCAGTTACCCCCTAAAACTTCTGAACAACAAAAGCAACTCAGACATTTTCAGTATGTAACAATAGTTTTGGCCGCATTACTTAATGTTGCCCATGGAGTATTGTATTTGCGTCCTCTAGTGTATTACAGCACTTGTTTGCTTCCCCCCCTTATATTATCATGTAGCCACAATGCTTCTGTTTATATTTAAATGCACTATATTCAAATGTCCACTCTGCAGTCTGCATGAAATTAACTAGGTTTATTATGATTACTATGATTTTTGTTTGAGTGTTGGAGTTATAATAGCGCAACAAAAAAGATGTCGTCTTGACAAAAGGGACCATCTTGAGTCTGGTTTATCAGTTCCTGTGTGTTTTGTTTCCTTTCAGTCATCTTTTTCTTTTGTTTCCTGTTGGGCTCTGGTGATCGTGAGATAACAGAGACAACGTAGCTTTATTATCTCCATTATCATGTGACCATCTCACCAAACTTGGTTGTTTAAAAAACGGAGAAAGAGTTAATATCTGTATTTTCCAGTGCCTGAGGAAGAGCAGAGACAAGGGGGTGTGGGCAGCTGGAGGGAGAACTGACCTGTGAATACACACTACATTTAAGAAAAAATGGCATCAATGCTTCAGGCCATACATGCAGATATAAAGTCACACTCACTGATGTAATCACACAGTAATTGGATACTCTTTTGTATGTACATGAAAATAAAAAGACTTAAAAAGATTACTGGCAAAGTCATTAACAATGTAGTAAAGGAAAAAAAACAACCACCATGGATCATGTAGCATCATAATGAATTAAAACACATAAACCCTCCATGGTCTCCTTCTATGAAAAGTTCACTCTTTTTTTTCTCATTCAGATCGCAGTCTCTGTAAAGCAGTGGAAACCTGTTGTAAATTTAAATGTGTGCATGTGTTTGACAGAGAATCAGAAAAAATCCTCAACCTCTTGTATTGGAGAACAGTAGCTGTTAAGTTGCTCTATTTTGTAGATGATCAGGTCACTGCTCCACTGTACAAGTCCCATAGATATATATACTGACTGTCAGTATATATCTATGGTACAAGTCCTCAGTGGCCAAGAACAGCAACACAAAATAGCTTTGCTTTGAGTTTAGAAAACATGACCAAAACTTTGTACACACACAACTGTCGATAGTCTGAAACTAATCACATAAATAAATCCAGTAGTGACTGTGAGCATACAATAAGCGTTTAAATTTAAAAACTTCTTCTTACAAAGTCAACGGTACGTGCTACAGTTTCAATCTTCTTGAAAAAAACTCACAACATTTTGGAGTCGTGGTTGATGAAGTTTGGTAATTTTATCTCGAAAACTGAATTTTTGAGATTGAATTATACTCTCATGGGAACAACTGCAGTCAATGTAAGAGTGGCATTTTTAAACATCAGATTTTCTCTTATGAAGCAAAACACTTTTTAAAAACAAATCACCAACATTCCCATGCCGTCTAGATGCAAATTTTGTATTATCAGATTTTTGTTTAGAACGAAATTTGTGACATTTTGACCATTTCTGAAATCTGCCTTGACACCTGCTGCCTGGCTGATGACTCTCCAGAAGCAGCTCGAATAATGGTTTTGGTCTCTAAAAGCCCCGCCCTCCCGTCGTCAGGCAAAGTACGTCACCAGGCCTCCAGGAAGTAGAAAAACATCAACAATCCTTCCAGGTTGAGGCTGGGGCGAAGTGTCAGTGTAGTGTAGCAGTGAGGTAGGTTAGCCTTATCTACACGGCAATTTTTGAGGTTCGTCGATTTTTTTTTTTTAGTAAATAGTGTGTTGAAGTATCTCAGATATGTCGTTATTCGGTAAGATATTTGGAGGGGGGGGGAAAGGAGGAAAGGGACCGAGTCCGCAAGAAGCGATCCAGAAACTCCGAGAGACGGAGGAGATGCTAACGAAGAAACAAGAATTTCTGGAGAAGAAGATCGAACAGGAGCTGCAGATCGCCAAGAAGAATGGCATGAAAAACAAACGAGGTGAGATATCAGGGACCGATTTTCTCGTGGTTTCTATTCGTTTCCATCAAAATTTCCTGTCAACAGTCTGAAGCGAAAAATTAGCACGTTAGCTCAGTTGGCTAAGTTTACCGAGGTGTCGTGAGTGCTGGCAGCCCCACCGAACGTCGCTCTCACGGCCAGAGGAACGTCCCAGCCCGGGTACATGGCTGCTCCATTCACTGCGGCCAAGATTTGTGATCTCGTCTTTTCTCTCAGCCACTCAGCAGTGTGTCTTAGCAAGACGTCTCAAAGATCCTTTTAGTGTGATCGACTAGAGGCCATTTAAACGAACCAGTCAGTTAAAGGTGGATCTAGCTGTAATCGAGTGTTCTATTACATATGTGACTGTGTATAGATCAGGGCTGAGTCTGTGATTCCTCCAGCAGGCTGTGCAGCTAGCTGCCTGCAGCGCTGATGGTCAAGTCAGTAATATAAGAAACATTTATCATTGCTAGTAATGATGGGCAACATGGAAATAAATTACTAGCACAATTGCCACTGGCCATATTTTATTAACCTATCAAAAATGTAGTTGTATTTCAAGTACAGTGTGCATTGGTTTCCTTCACTGTAAATGTAAAAAGGCAAATTTTCAACAAATGTCCCATTTGTTTGATTAGCCATTAAAAAGCTGCAGGGGTAAAAGCTGGTGGAAACATGAAGCAGATGAACAAGGGGAAAAAAAGCTTCACCTACTATACATTAATACAACATGTCAACACACCAGCATGGACACAAGCTAACAGATAAAATGCCAAGGATGATTCCACCAAGTGGTGAGTATGTATAATCGTAGGTGTGGTTGTTTTTTCATTCCATGTGGGGGAATGGCAACAGTCACGAAGGAGTTAAAATTCTTTAAATGAAAAAAGTATTGTGTCTTTACTTGGCTAGAGTACTGCAGAGCTTTAACTCTCATGACTTCTCCTCAAGCTCCACAGAGGATGGTGAATGAGTCAGTCCAGCATGACACTTTCCTGACAGTTTCAGCCAGTTACAGTCAGATTACACACATCTGTGGTTGGTCTGGTGATGACTGTAGCTACTCGTTTCTACTTTCCCATCTTCCATCTCATCTGTCAGCTTCTACTGTCGTTCTGTGTAATTCTGCTCCTTATTGTTTGACCTGTGACTAGGGCCGCCCCTGGCCAGATTGGGGCCCTAAGCAGCATTTTATTTGGTGGCCCTCCCCTGGCCGGCCTCACCCAATTCCATATGTATAATACAGGGTTTCCACTACATGTAATTGATTGTGGCGCACCGCCACGGCAAAATAAAACCCCCACACCTTCAGAATTATGTTTTTTTTTTACTTTGCACTAGGGATGGGACTTTTTGTCGACAAAACAACCAACATTCGACACATGCTCCCCTTGACAAAAAAAATAGAGTGTCGACATGTCGAGGGGGCGGGGCTTGTGGGATTTCCATGTGTAAATTGCATTTTGTCTTTCAATATTTCCTATACAAATAAACAGCAGAAAGTGCCACTTTTCCCCTAATGAAATAAAATATTTTAAATAAAACAAAACCACTTTTTCTAAATGGGATAGCTACTTGACCCTCATTCAAAAAGTCGATAGGCTACATGGGCCTCGACAATCGATTTTCCAAATCTCGTGTCGTTCCCATCCCTTCTTTGCACCGTTTTCCACTACACAGTTACAACTTGAGTCGACTCGGTTTAGGTGCTTTTCAATCACAGCTGAGTACTTCATAGTTACTCCTCAGTAAAAACCAAACTATCAACCAGTGCATCCAGTGTTTCCCATTAATAAACTCTCTTGCGCTGTCGCACACACACGCACCAACACACACACTCACAGGCACATGGACAGGTCGCGTTATGACGGTAATAAACATAGGCGCTAAATCGCACTAATGTATTTCAAATTGCTATCCGCCCCCCATCAGACCATCGAGGTTATTATAAGAAGGGGGGAGACTGATGTGCCATTTAGTTTGACAACATTTATTAGTAAGAACAAATCAAATAAAAAATAAACTTCAAACTAAAATCAACCAATCAATAAATCTGAGTCACAAATAGTCATCAATTAAAAAAAAAAAAAAAAAAGATGTTTCCGTTTTTTGTTGTAAGTAATTTCAACCTGAATGTCCTACAAAAAACTCTAACAATGGAACAATGTGTGCCTTCATTTCCAGTCCACATCTAGACAGAATTGATCCTCTTTTCTGTCTCCTGAGCAGCAGTTGAAGTGTTTATGCCACAAAGCCGGTTTACTTTTTTATTTCAACAATATACATAAGTGAAGCAAGAGCCTCCTCTGGTTTAGTTTTTTTTCCTTTTGCTTGCTCCCAGCGTTTGGAGGCGATCTCTCCACGTAGCTCTCCAACTGCCTGTTGGCGCATCTGACCACTGATTGGTCAGATGCTGCTCTGCTGTCAATCACTGCAGCAACACTGTGGTGTCAGATTACTCGTCTCTTTTTTTCTCTCCTGCATCAGGATGACTTGTGCTATGTGCGCCCGCAATGTGCATCCACACAAAATGGGGGGCCCCCATGGATGGTGGGGCCCTACGCACAGCGTGTGTTGTGTGTGTATAGGGAGCAGTGGCCCTGCCTGTCCCCAGTCATTCTCTCATCCTCTGTCTGCCTTTCTCTTCTCAGGTGCTCTGCAGGCTTTGAAAAGAAAGAAGCGGTACGAGAAGCAGCTTGCACAGATTGATGGCACGCTGTCAACCATTGAGTTCCAGAGGGAGGCTCTGGAAAATGCCAACACCAACACTGAAGTGCTCAAGAACATGGGCTTTGCTGCCAAGGCCATGAAGTCTGCCCATGAAAACATGTGAGAGCTAGCACGCAGTCACTGATTTCTTTCCTCACAGTTTGACTGATCGTCACTCAATCTTAAAGGGATAGTAGCATTTTTTTTAAAGTGGGGTTGTATGATCTACAAATACCCCCTAAGTACTTTAATTGCAGTAGAAGACTGTCCGCACTCCTCCTGTTAGCAACGCCAGCCCATAGCTCTGCCCAGAGATTTACAACATACAGTGTTGTGAACAGACCCAAAGAAACGGCCTATTTTCACGGCCTAAAAGAGGTTTTACCTGAAAAAAAATACACAGTTCCATTGTTCGCTATAATATAATTTTTTCCAGCCCTTCAAAGTGCAGGAAAAATGCAGTTTTTATTTGGACCTAACCAACTCACGTATCCCTCCGCCCAGGGTTAGTGCCTGCCGATCAGCAGTTGGTTAGGTCCAAATAAAAACTGTGTTTTTCCTGCACTTTGAAGGGCTGGAAAAAATTATATTATAGCGAACAATGGAACTGTGTATTTTTTTTTAGGTAAAACCTCTTTTAGGCTGCGAAAATAGGCAATTTCTTTGGGTCCATTCACAACACTGTATGTTGTAAATCTCTGGGCAGGGCTATGGGCTGGCGTTGCTAACGGGGGGAGTGCAGAGAGTCTTCTACTGCAATTAAAGTACTTACTTAGCAGCTATTTGTAGATCATACAACTCCACTTTAAAAAAATGCTACTATCCCTTTAAATTTGTAGCCCAGTGCTTCTTCATTGATTGCCTTCATGGCACTGTGGGCACAGTAGGAGAGATTCAGTTTGTGATAAATCAATAGAAAGATCACAGGGAACATCTGTTCAACTTGCAGATGAAATGCAAAACATCAATAGATGCATTTACTGACTTCATATGTTTTTACTGCATCCCTTATAAATGACTTTGCCAACTCAGCTGTATGTGTTATAATCAGATGTGTGTCCCCTCCTTGCTGCTGTTTCAGGGACATTGACAAAGTGGATGATCTGATGCAGGACATTACAGAGCAACAGGAGCTGGCCCAGGAAATCTCAGACGCCATCTCTAAACCTGTCGGGTTTGGAGAAGAGTTTGATGAGGTTGGTGAGACCTTCAGAGTGCTCGAGTGCTTCAGGCAGAAAAGAGTTTAGAGCTGGGGCACTCAGTGGTTAGGACTTCATTACCTGGACAAAGTGTCATAGCAGTGTATGTTTATAGAGAGGGTGACAGGTGAATTCAGATTTCTATTGGGTGGGACCAACACTAGCTTTACCACCTGTTCTGTCTGCAGTTATGGCAGAGGCACATTCACCACGCTATGAGATAATAATGGAACTTTACGAAACGGAGCCGTTTTCGAGGTAAATACAGGCTAAATACAGAGTCTGCTTGCTGAAAAACTGTCCCTGAACGCAACGCGCATCAGTGGCTTTGCATGAATTCACCTCGAAAACAACTCTGTCTGGTAACGTTCTGTTATTATCTCATAGCGTGGTGAATGTGCAGGTCACAACTTGTCCACGACAGCCTTTTGGAGTTGTTGGGTTGTGTATTTGATGAGTTTGATGAGGGAAACCAAGAAATTCCCTTAGCCTCCAAAGCGTAGCCCTGAGCAGCCTGTTGCTCTGCTCCACCGTTCTAAAAATAGCTTGCACCGACAATTAAAGGTAACGAACCTACTGCTAAGACTATAGCGATTATGGCAATGGGCCAATTTGCCAAAATGTTGAACTATCCCTTTAATATTTTAGGTATTTCATTTTCTTGAGCTTTTCAAGCCATAATCACTGAAATCAAAGAGAGAGAGAGGGGGTGAGTGAATGAGTGACAAAGAGAAGATCATCTTATCATTCTGCCTTCTCATCATACATCACACACATCACATCACTAATTGCATCAGAGCAGGTGAAATGATTCACATTGGCTTGTGCTTCCTAAATGCAGGGATGCAAACAGCGCGCCGAAAAGCGAAACTCGCTTTTTTCATGACCAATTAGGTGACTTGTGTGAATCGTTCAGATCCGAAGAGTTTTTTTTTTTTTTTTTTTGGGGGGGGGGGGGGGTCTCAGCGTCTGAGCGTCTCAGCTGGGGTCAGTAAAATGTTTTTATAACCCAGGCTGACAGTGCAATAGATGTTGTTACTGACAAGAACTCATTCATGGTTGCCTCTGATTATACTGATAACAGCCGACCTCCAATGTAGACGCGCGACATGCGCGCTCATTAAAGCGGCGCGTCTCCACGTGCAGTCGGTGCGACGGCGACGCCGTTTTTTCCCCCATGCCGGAGCTGTGCGCCGTGGACATGCACGGTTCCCTACGTTGCTGTGTCAGGCAGGTGTTTCCCACGGAGCTCTGCCCCGTTTCAGAGGTGAAGGAAGCCCTAAGTGGAAAGACGTCGCCTCCGCGATGTAGAATGTGTTCAATTCAAAAAGTGAAACTAACACATTATATAGGCCTATATGTCCATTACACACTGAATGAAACATCCCATGTCTTTATTTATTCAGTTTATTTTAATAGTAATAATTATGACTAACATTCAGTGAAGACCTAAAAAAATTGATTTTTGGATTTGAATGGATTTTTTTAAAAAGCATTTTTAATATAGAAATGTTGGCCTTCTGAAAACTATGTCCATCTATATGCACTCAATACTTGGTTGGGGTTGAACTACTGGAAATTTAGTTTTCCGTGATATTGTACTTTTTTGTTAATGGCGAGCAGCCCCCCCCCCCCCCCGGGAAATTCCTCTCTTTTTTGGTCCTGACCCGTTTGCATCCCTGTAAATGGAATGGCCAGACAAAACCCTGCCATGTTTCTCAAGTGGCCTTAAGACTGAATCAGCCCTCATTTTAAATGCTCTTATGGCTGTGGGGACTGTTGACTACACCACAACAACAATTTTGAAGAAAAAGGTTTCATTTAATATCTGTTGTTTTTGTAAGGATCAATAACCCAGTGTCTTTGGTGTTGTGCATTAATTAGTCTGGGTTTATGCTGCTGTTGTCTGTCTCAGGATGAGCTGCTGGCAGAGCTGGATGAGCTGGAACAGGAAGAGCTGGACAAAAACCTGCTGGAGATCGGTGGACCAGAGAATGTCCCGCTGCCCAACGTGCCTTCTACTTCATTACCCTCAAGACCTGGTAAGAAACTAAAGACAGGCCTGTTCTACAATTGAGAGCTTGACTGTAGCATTGGTTTCCATTAAAGGGCCCATATTATGCAAAATCCACTTTCTACTGGTTTTGTAGCGGTCCTATGTGTTCCCGTGGCCTTTCTATGACGCCTGGAGGTGAAAAAAGTCTGTTCACTCCCTTAATTGATTGCTACACTTGTTTGAGATCGTGTCTCCAAACGGGCGAATTGAAAGTGCCGGCAGACTTGACGTCACGATGCACGGAACCCAAGTGACTCCACCTCCCGGTACTTCCTCATCCTTCCCCTGGACCAGTCTGGAAAAACATGAGCTCCGCCCGCTGAAGCATTTCCAGAACAGCGACACCCCCCCCCCCCCCCTCTCTCTCTCCCCGTCCATCATTTGACATGAAGCGGTCAGTACCGCGGCCGCCAGATGATCGTTTTGAATCATTGACTGAAAAACAGCCGCCCATCATTAAAAATGAAATCGCGGACCGGAGAATATTGGGATGATACCGCTTCTCATCAGTGCAGCGGTCCTCGTCACGGAATGAGAGACATCTGAACCTGATCTGAAGGAGGAAGTCTCCTCTCCCGGCGCAAAACCACATCAATATTCTCCAGTAGCTTCTCACCAGTCGCTCCATGCACAGTTTGTGCTGCTCCTCAGTTTCACTTGTTTTTTTATTTGACAGTTTCACACAGAACTTTCTGATGGCTGTAGGAGTCCACGTATCTCCTTCTGTCACAGTAAAAGGAACATTTACATTTTTCAGACAAGATTAGAGTCTCAGAAACCTTTTTTTTTTTTTGGAAATCAATGCCTGACCCCATCCCTATTCCCAATGTCAGCATTGGCACATGTACCTGTAGTGAAAACCATACCCTCTCTCCCCATGACAGGTGTGGAGTGGATGTGGTTTACACATCTTATTTGCATTTCAAGGTGCAGACACAGAAATGGCTCGTTCTCAGCAGAGCTCTGGAGAGCCACTTTTAGATTGCTGAGATGTAGAGCTGCAGATTGATTTGGGGACAATACACTAGGAATACTATATGGTTGGACAACTTAGGCTACGTTCAGACCGCAGGTCTTAATGCTCAATTCCGATTTATTGCTCAAATCCGATTTTTTGTTTGGCTGTTCACATTACGCCTTTAAATGTGGCCTGTCTACGGATTGCTGTGTGAACAGCTCAAGCTCCTGAAGTGGCCCGCATGCGCAGTTGATCATTGATGACATCACGCCACAACGGTGTTTATGGAAGCAACCCTGGCAACGGCAACCGGTATTGTAGGACTTTATGGCTTAATGCTAAAAAAAAAAAATCACGTCGGATTCGACGTGATTCCGCACTCCATCCCCCGTCCCGCACTCCATCAGCCTCCCTATACCCACAGCATTACGCTTAAAAAAAAAAAAAAAGAGTCTGAATTTAAACTCACCGACTTTTGATGTGATATGCAGTCTGCCTGCCTGGCTCATCATCTGACAGCTCAGTGTGACGCTACGGCCAACGGCCTTTATTTCTAAATCCCTCAGTTTATTTTCATTAGCAACCAAGCTCATCATTCATTAGTTCATCTTCCCCTTCCTCACGTACTGTCCTCGCTGCATGGGTCTCTGTCACCGTTGCGCTGTAGCGCTTCACCCCCCCCCCCCCCCGCTCCATGTCCGAGCCCGTTCGGGACCAGAGACGGAGCAGAGACCCAGGTCCAACAGTGCAACTTCCAACTTGTCCCTCTCTGAAGCAGAGGATGCGGTCAGCTTCACTCTAGTTAGTCTTCACATGCAGACAGTCCACAAAGTTGAAAGAGTTTCTGATTATATCGTTGTCAGTTTTTTCCAGGCGACAGAGTTTTTTTTTTTGACCCGGCTTGTATTTAGGGCCAGCCTTTATTTGTTTGTGTAAACAAATGAATACCGGCTATTATTTGAGGTAATCCCCGTATCAAATCGGTCGTTGATAAGTGTGCGTCTCATCCCCTGACTCTCCCAACAAGCGCCTGTGGCACATTTTTTGTTTTTCAATCAACTTTATTTGTCATTCATTTACAAAACAGTGCAGCGCGGGTCAGAATGATGTCAAAGTCGCATTAAATGCGACCTGGCTGTTCAGACTGCGGTCGCATTCAAAAAAATCAGATACGTATCCGATTCAGTACCACATTTAAAAGTGGCCTGAATCTGATTTGAAAAAGTCAGATTCAATGCGACTTGTGCTGTTCACACTGTCAAAAGCAAATCAGATATGGGTCACATATGAGCGAAAAAATCAGATTCAGGTCACTTGTAACTGCGGTGTGAACGTAGCCTTAGACCCATGTGAAATGGTTGAAAAACAGCATAATGTGGGACCTTTAATGAAGAGAATAGTTTTATCTGTTAAGATCTAGATTGAACTATTAAATGCAAGGTTTTTAATGTAATCCTCAATTTTGTGTGCGTGCATGAGTTTTTCTCATTCTCTGGAGCTGTATTTATGGGAATTGTTTGTCTGCTCCAGGAAAGAGCAGCTGCAAACCCACTGCTTTTACTAATCATTAGGGCCGGGACTTTAACGCGTTAATTACGATTAATTAATTACACAAAAATTTACGCGTTAAAAAAATTTACGCATTTTAATCGCACTTATTAATTTTTTTTTTTTTCTCACATGTGTCTACGTGCGGTGCGCCCGCACGCGAGAGAGGCAGCAGTTTGAGAGGCTGACTGGCAGAGATGAGAGCTGGTGAAACGCTAGCATGGTTATTTAAAACACCATCTCTGGTCTCTGCCTGCACATAGATACACAGACACGGGCGCACGCTAAATGCGCTATATAGCACTAATTGCTCAGCTGCAGCGCTATATCTATGACCTGTCACTGTCACAGGTGCATCTCATCTCATTATGATAGGACTTCACCCTCAGAGCTGTCTGTCTTCAGACTGTCCTGACCTGTCCCTGAACATCACACAGGGACAACATGGAGCTGCCTGTGTGCTTGGTTACTGAGTTTTATTATGTTTACATCAGGCTGAGTTCAACAAATCAGTTTATGCTACTGTGATTTAAGTAGCCTAGTTAAATACTACAGTAATCATCATAGTGTATTGGCAGGAAAGACCATTTAATCTGTATGTATCAAATATCGATTAATGAATGAATCGATAATTTGCATCCCTAGTCTGTTGGTCTTGGTTAAGTACCACCTTGAATGCTTAAGCTTATGTATTCAGTCATTCAATGGTATACTAAAATCCATGTGAAAAAAAAAATGCTTCTCACTGTTCTCAGGTCAAATATTTATATGCGATTAAAATGATTTTTTTAAGAGTCCTGGCCCTACTAATCATGTAACTAGTCTGCCCTCTCCTTCTCACCTTCCTCTCTTAGCTTACTCTAAGTTCACAGTCAAACAGCACTCCATTCTTCTAATGTGGTATACAGCCAAGACAAGTCTCAGTCATCAGTCACTCTGATTGGTTGTGACTTCACCCACTGCAGCCAATGTGCAAGGAAGTGATGTGACAAGACTTCACTTTCAAAGATGGCAGATGACAATCGATCATAAACATATATGAATGGCAGAAAACTATTCTCTAAATCTCATTTCTGAAAATGAAATAAGACAATAAGACAGTGACAAATGTATTTGGTCTGAATGAAACGCACCACATTTTCAGTTTGCACAGAAAAAAACAGCACATCTCTTACTCAAGGTATCATGAAGATATTATATCTATGATATATGGTATCTGTACAGACAGTGACTCATTCTTTCTTTAGAAGTGAAAATATGTGACAAAAAAATTAATGAATTGCAATGATGAGATGTAGGGCTACACATTATTTAAATGGAGTGAGACTGACTCAAAATATCATTTGATATGAAGTGACCCTCATGATGTTAATGGTGAATTTAAAACTTTTTATTCTCCTCTCTGAATTAGAATCTCAGTTTGTTAGTTTTATGATTAGCATTCAACACAAGGTTTTATTCAATGTATTCAAATTTAAACAAATTTATTCTTATCAAACATAGATATACACCAAAAAATGACAAAAAGTCTATATCGATGAGTAGACCTACAGTACATGCTCTGCAAAGATGTGTAATTTTCTAAATTGGGTATTTTCTACCACTTGTAGCTCTTGACCCTCATATAGTTTATCGTAACATTACCCTATATGGTGTAGTGCTTATCTCAGTTATCTTGCGAAACTGCAGATTTGACAGAAAATATGATATACATATGTATTATATCGTGGTCCATAATAAATGCTGCTACATGTATCATCTTTGGCAGTGCCTGTATTGCATATAATGTTGTATTTGACCTAAATGGTACATGACCAAATTATTTAATTTTACCCTTTTTTTCTGCTTTTTTACCCTTCTAGCCAAGAAAGAGGAGGATGAGGACGACATGGAGGATTTGCAGCGCTGGGCGATGGAAGCCATGTAAACATAGCATCAGCCATGTCACACCTACATCAGAGACAGAAGAAGGAACACGAGTGGATGAATGGACTGATAGGATGTGGTGAATGAGTGTTTTTGTGTGTTTGGGGAGAGCTGACCCTCTACTTTGTGTAACACTACAAAACGAGAAAAGTGCTGTCATCTTTCTATTTCTGTTCCCTTCACTATCTAAATCCAGATACCCATCAGTGTGCAATAAAATGGGCCAGTTGGGGGCTTTTATATTGAAGCTCTCACTGTACCTTGGCTATGTTATCTAATACTTTTACCCCTGATTTTAATAGAATGCTAGCACTTCATGGTCCATGGCTATATGGACACCCACTGAGCTCATATAGAAAAGCAATGTTGTGAGCCCTGTGCTGCGATAATAGAACCGTTGTCAGGTTAGCATGATGGGATGTGGCATTATAAATGTCACTGGGTGTCTGGAACTTTCATTGCAGCTTAATCCTTAAATATTACTGACTTACATATTTACCTGTGGCATTGAAGTTGCTGGGATGTTTTTTGGATTTTGAGAAAAGTAATAACCCTTTGCTCCCTTTTTTGTTTTGTTTTTTGTTACTGCCCTTGAAAATAGGAGAACAGCTGAGCATGCGCTGGATGAAGAAGCTATGAGCTGTGTGCAGAATCTGAACCCTGTTTTTGTTTCAGACTGCGTGCTTTGTCCTCCCTCCCCACTCTTGTCGCGTTTTTGCGACCCACGTCCCACCCCATCCCCCTCAAATGCATTATCCCTAGTGGTCCTTGATATTTCGTGTAAATATCCCAAATATGTCTCTTTTTATATACTGTATTCCTGCCATCACTGAGAGGTTCTGAGGTTGTGTGAAGCATGCAACAATGGGAACTCACTATAACAAATCACAACACACAGCTAGAAATGTTTTACCAAACCCTTTCATGCTGCTCTGTCTGTCTTGGTTCCTTTCATTTGTTTCAAATTGTGTACTGTTTAAAAATAACCTGATAATAAAGTAATGTCACACCTTATTAACTTAATCCAGAAGGAGATGGTGGTTTAAAAACAGATTAGGGTATAGTCAATCTACAACATCAGCATTTGAGAGTTTGAAGAGTTAATTCCTTTGGTTTTTCAATCATGTCATGATGTACTTTTTTTTTTTTTTACAAAAAAATAAAAAAAAACCATAATGCAAGGTTTGACAGATGAGCATGTTTTCATTTCTGTGTTTTATTTATCCAGGTGAGAACATTATTTGCAAAATCATTAAAGGTTTTCAATTCTTTTATTGTAGTTGAAGTTTTATATTTTCACTTTGCCATTATGTTATAGTTGTATGTCCAGTGTGATGTATTCATTTATCTGGCAACTATTTTGTCAGTTACTTAGTTAACTATTTCATCATCATCATTTATTGAAATTAAAGCAGCTGAAAACAATGTAGGAGGAAAAAAATGCAATTAACAGTTTTAAAAGAAAATGAATATCCTGGACACAGGTTACCCAATTCACTTTGGATTTTTCGACTATAGAAGATAAGCCCTGAGAAACTGTATCTGCCATTCCCAGAACACCTGGCCAAGAGATTTTGAAGACGTGTTCATTAACAAATAAGAACAAGTGCTGATATGGTCTTGCAGACAAAGCAGGAAAACCAGTTGTTGTTGTTTGTTTTTTGATCAAGTGAAAAAATGTGTGTTTTGTAGTCATCATCAATGAGAATTCTTGAGGAAAAGTGATAAAATGCATCTAACGGTGTTGGAGTTATACTGTATCATCAGCATAAAGATTGAAATTGTGTTTATGTAACAAAAAGGTTATATCGTGTAAATGAAAAACAAGTCTGGTCTGAGAACAGAGCCTTGTGGAACCCCTTTGTTATGGTGAGAAATGAGAATTGAATATCTTCACATGCTGTAATCTACTGAACAAGTAATTCTGAAACAATGTAGCCTATAGCTACTGTTGTCAAAACCAAAAGAAGTGTCAGAATATAGTGTAAAAACCAGAGCGCTAACTCAGGCACTTTAGTCTTATACATTTTGTATGTAGGTGTGTAATGTAAATGCACTGTAAATACAATAGAATTTAAACATGTAAATAGCTAATGAGACCATAATCATTCTTCAGTCCCTATTCAAACATTTGTAATGCTGGCAGTGTAACGTTTCAGGAGGTTCACACTTCTTTCTTGTTGAGAGACATAGACAACATTTCAGGAAAATGTTAAGTGACACTCTTGAGCCACAAAGAAAACTCTAAACTGATGCTTTAATTCTTTAATTCCAGTTGTGTAAACATGCCATTAGTGTGTTGACACTCCTGAACATGCTCTGAATGGTATCGATTGAGCTTTAAATTCTGCTTTTTAGAAGGGCATGCTGTAAAATCGCAAGAAGACAATAAACAGATATCATTATGACAGTGGGTGTCAGCTTGTCTTGAACACTTCTCAACTGCAGTGTTAGTCCAAAATATTGAAACAAAGTCAGAAGTGATAGATCTACCTGGACTTAATTTTTTCAGTGTATTTTTTGGTTTTTCATTCCTTTTATTAGATAGTGCAGTTGAGAGGGCAGGAAATGGAGAGGCAGAGAGAGGGGGAATGACACACAGGAAAGGGCAGCCCGATGTGGGATTGGAGCCGGGGTCGCCTGCAGAGAGGACTTTACCTCTACACATGGGGCGCCTGCTTAAAGCAGATATCAGTGGCACGGCCGTTTCGGCTAATGCTGTGTTCAAGGCAGGCTTTTGAAACCGTAAGTTACAGCTTCAAGTCACAACTACGACTTGGTAGCGTTCCAGGTAACCCGTAGCTCGTGTTTTTACCGTCCTGTTGTCTGTGAAAGTTCCCTATAACGGCCACTCGTAACTTCCGACCCGTGAACTCGTACCAGATCGAACTGGTATGACTTCACAGGAAGGAAAAACACAAAGTACGAGTTTCCTTGAACGCACCATGAGTTAGCAGCCCCCGCCCTTGTCAGGCATCAATTGGTCCTCGTGCTACGTCACCACATTCACGCGCATCCCTTGGCTGCACACACAGCCCTTCATGCCGTTCTCTCCCCTCATTGGATAACACTTGTATCCCACAAGGAAAATTTTCTCCTCGGGTTACAGCAGAGCAGAGTGACGGAGAGACTCGTGTTTAGGCTGAAATACTTCATGTAAGTGATTGCTGACGGAAAATAGGACTATTTAGGACTTATATTAACAAAAACATTCCACTGATATCTGCTTTAACCTCCTGCGCCACTTGGCGCCCCCACTTCATTTTAATGGCCTTGATTTTCTGGCGAAGGGAAATTCAAACAAAGTTGTGCGTATTCACCTTAACAATATACTTTTCCCAATACAATCAAATAGAAATGCCATTATCCAATTCTTTTCTAAATCAGTCATAAGAAATTGAGAAGTAGCCTAAACATACCTATCACTTATCCTGTAGCACAACAAAAGAAATTCACTTCAAAATTATAATATCTATCCATCCAATGAGCTGCCAAGAATGGCATTTGGTATTGATCTTGTCTTCTGTGAAACCTATGTAAACTATTGATCATCTGTTTTTCCATATGTTGGGAGGATTTGCAGGACTGGCTATCAACCAAAATCCAACTTACTCCCCTCACAAGCAAAATTTTTGTGTTTGGTAGTAACATAAAGGACACTAAGTGTGATTTTGAACAACAAGATTCTCCTGACATTTCTTCATCCACACATCCAAATGGAGGAAAACAAATAAAAAACAAAAATTTTTCTGTTTTTAAAAAGACTCATGGATAATCGTCCCAGTGCTTTGAGATTGATAGAAAAATGCATGCCAAGTCTCTTCTCACAGCATACAGGGAAATGAAAATATTCGAGGACCCCTATAAGATGTAGGGTGTGCAGAGGCATTAATTTGTTTTAATTATTTAGCTTTTATTTATTCATTTAGCCTATCATTTTTATTTATTTATTCACAGTTAAGTCATATATTTGTAGTTTTCTTGTTGAGAGGTGTTCATTGTTGTGGTAAATATGCCATAATATTTAGTAGGCTAAATTATTAATTTTCACACACACACAAAAAAAAACTGTAATGTGCTGTCGCAGGCGTTTTACGTCTTAAATCGTCGGTTTTGCGCATGCGTATAACGACCCTACCGCTGATGCAAGAGATTTTCGGCGCAGAAGTGTGGAACTGATCGAAAGACAAAAAGGCAGATTTCAGACAGTTTTAAGGACGCAAACATGTCAGGAGACGAGGTGAGTTGTTGTGAAATAACTGGTGAATCGTCCGTGTCGTTGTGTAGACTGGGTGGGTGCGTTTAGTAGACTTATTGGATGAGCTTAGTGTTAAGGATGACTTTAGGCCGCGGCGCTGCTGCTCCCCTTCCTGTCCACGGCGGTCCTCACATGGCTATAGCCGAGCTGAGCTAACAACGGCCCGCTCGCAGCAAAAAGACAAGAAAGTTCCCAACGGGCCACTGTGTCGCGGTCAGTCGCGTCGTGTAAATAATTATTTACAGTGCTTCGTCAAAGCGCTCCGTCACAGTCTCTTGGTGATTCCGTTTGAAGCATTGACGCTAGCGAGGTAACGTTAGCTCTAGCTTTAGCTTTAGCTTTAGCTGGCCCTCGACTAACCTGCATATACGCATACGGCTCATTCTCCATCGCTTTATTCTCAAGCAGAGTGAAACCATTGCACGGACAAACAAATTCGACATTAGATACGGCGACGCATTCTTTTCATTCAGCCACGTGTGACCTTAAAATCAGTTTAACGTGTTAAATGCGACGTGTGTAACAAATATACATAACGTTTAATGTTTTAAATGGATACGACGACCAACGAGCGAGTTTCGTGGAGCTACAACAGTAACACAATTTCCACAGATTCCAACAGTTAGCTGAGATATTAGCAGTTGGTAACTTAACTGCAGGAAGGACACTGTTACATCGATTCATGTCGTTCCGCCTATTTTCCAATTCCAGGTAGACATTTGCCGATTGCTGGCTTTATCTGACGATCAGTCGTTGAACAATAAGACGTGTAACAGGAGAGCACAGTGGCCTGATTGTAACATTGATTTTAACATTTATGGAGAAACTGACATAAACCAAGATAAACTCTACTGATTGATTAATGAGCTAATTAATTAAATGACTGCTTAAGCCTTAGACATAATCAGTTTTGGGTGTTTGGAGACAAAATATATCAAATTGCCTGGTATAGGAACAATAGTCTTGATGTTATAAGTTGACTTTTTTGAGAGTCACAATTCCTTACTCTGATAATAACTCCAACTAATAACAGCAGTAATAACACAACTTGATATAACATGATAATAAACCAGGATATCACTGTGATAATGGATTGAGGATACCTGATGTGGAAAAACAACAGAACAAATAGAGGTACCCTTTATCAGGTGACAGGTGGTGTTGTATACTTGATCACAATTTCCTGTTACTCTTAATGAGCACAGCAAGACATGCTGAAAATGACTTACCTGGAGATATCAATGTCAACACCAGTCAATATAAGTCAGAAGCAAAATGGGCAACCGTGCTACTGTAACTTGGTCAGATCTTCATTACGCCAGAAATCATAAAACAAAATTTCTCATGTGTCTCTCGCAGATGATTTTTGATCCTAATATGACCAAGAAGAAGAAGAAGAAGAAGAAGCCCTTCATGCTTGATGAGGATGGAGGAGAGGGGGTCGGAGAAGAAGCTAAAGAGGTGGAGGCAAAGGAGGCAGAACCAGAAGCTGGAGATGACAAAGAGATGGATCTGGAGGAAGATGAAGGCAGGAAGAAAGGTGTGATTGGAAAAAAAGGTTCTCATTAAAGGGGAACATTTCGACACATTTTGGGGACATATGTGTTTTCTATTAGAAAAACAATGTTGAGCTGAACACTATAAAATTGGGCTACAAAAAGGGGAAATGATGTAAGTCGCTCACTGTGTCTGACTTCAGAGGCACGATTAGCTTTAAAACCACACTGTTGCCCTGAGAAAAGGGGCTGCATTTGTCAAGCACATTTGATGGAGTCTCTGAAAAGAAACAAATGATGCACTTTGTTGCTTGACCTACACCAAGATTCATTGCATGTTGGTAATGAAAGCAAACAGCAACGGCGAGAGAGTGACTTAATGTAGTTAAGTTAACAGTATAACTAATAACCTAAGTTTTGTTAAAGACAGTTATGTTGTCAAGACTGCTAGTTGACAGGAGTTAATGTTAGACACAGTTGATGGTGACCAGTGTAAATCATCCGTAGTCCAGACCGTCTCATTTCAGTTTGGTCTTCATGGTCTACAATGGCTACCGATGGCTACATCCCTGACACCATGTCCTCTGAGAAGACATCCATCCAAAGAGGCACAGCTAATGATTTAATGTTCACACGTATAATTAATATCCATACTTAAATTTGATCATCATATAATCATACACAGTCACTTACACACTGTTTTCTTTCACTCATTTTTAATATTGTATCACAGAAATAGGCTGTGGCAAATATATATATTTTTTAGGGCTATTACTTTACTACCAGTTTGTGAAAGGTGGAGATAATCTGGGTTTGTTTAACCCTTTCTAGAGCCATCTGATGATTTGAATGACCTGAACTTCTTCAACCAGAAGAAAAAGAAGAAGAAACCCAAGAAAGTATTTGATAATGATGTTGAGGAGGGATTAAAGGTCAGTGATTTTCTTCCTTCTACTCTTGCCACTTGTAGTCAGAGTACATCTTTCTTATTTTGCATTAACACATTGAATCTTCTTCCGTTTTTACTACTGCTTTCTCATTGCTCTCCTTTCTTGGTTGTTGCCCATCATCTCACTAAATTTCTTTTTTTAATTGGCTCAAATCAGGAGCTAAAAATTGAAGGAGAGCAGATGGAGGCACTGGAGGAGGACAACCTGGACTTGATGCTTCCCACCAAAAAGAAAAAATCAAAGAAAGTAGATTTTGATGAGGGAGAGGCATTTGAGAAGGATGATGGTGAGAATAAGTTGCCTCCTCTTTTAATCGACTAAAGAAAGATGTGTGTGAGATTTATAGTTTTGTGATGCATTTCCAGCTCTGGAGGATGATGAGGGGAAGAACAATGATGGGATCTCATTCAGCTCTTCCACAGGACCAGCCTGGGCTGGCTCAGAAAGAGACTACACTTATGATGAGGTAGGGTCCATCTGTTGTTTTAATTCTAAACATAATTTCTGTCCTGTAAAAGAAAGCAGAAGTTCATTAATGTGCACTGTCCTCAGCAATTAAACAGTAAATTAAAATGAACCATAGTGGGGTTTTAAAGATCCTATAGAATAATGAGAGGTTGGAGCAGGAAAAAACCTAGAGCCAGGCTAGTTTATTTGTATAGCCAATTTTTATAAACAGTTTGTCTCAAAGGGCTTTACACAGGATCATAACAACATCCTCTGCCCTCGGACCCTCACGTCCACTGAGGGAAAACTCCCAGGAAAACCCTAAACAGGGAAAAAACAGGAGAAACTTTATGGTGAGCAACAGAGGAGGGATCCCTCAACCAGGACAGACAGACGTGAAGTAAATATACAGGAAATAATAAGGACAATAAGGAACCATGAGGTCTTTCAGATGGGATGGAACTTTATCATTAAGAGTCTCATAAGTCAGTAGAACTTTGAAATCTACCTACTTGGGGGTATCTACCTTAATTGGCCAGTACCCCACGAACAAATTGACATTGTTGTAAATGAACAATCTTACATTTTATTTTAACTGATCATCAATCTGCTCTTTAAAGGCAGATTATAAATCCCTTTGTTACTTAGGCAACTTAATTTATTAACTATAAATATGTCAAGGATTTTGGTTCTATTTGTGTCTATGTATAGTTAAACAATACTGACGCATGAAAGTACCGGTATCTGACATCTTATTCTTCTCCTGATGCACATGCGGCCTGTATCATAGAGTAGAGTTGATATTTTCCCTTTGTGGCATCCATGTCAGCTTCTGAACCGAGTCTTCAACATCATGAGGGAGAAGAACCCAGACATGGTAGCCGGAGAGAAGAGGAAGTTTGTGATGAAGCCTCCTCAGGTCGTCCGAGTGGGAACCAAGAAAACCTCCTTTGTCAACTTCACTGACATCTGCAAACTGTGAGCATAACACCTTCCATCCCAAAGTGTTCCAGTCAATTTCATTAAGGGTTGGGTCAGGCAACTCTCAGCACAGATTTACTGGAAGGAACTTGTGGCGATCTGGTACTTAAAGATGTACAGAAAAGAAAATTGAATTTGAGCCCACTGTGGGTCTCAACTAGGGCTGCCACGATTAGTCGACTAGTCATGACTACGTCGACTATTAAAATCGTCGACAACTAATTTAATAGTCGATGCGTCGTTTTTTTTTTTTTTTAACTTTGTTTTTCTCTCAAAACTGCTGGGGCACCTTCCACACACCCGCCGCTGCAGCCGCCCACCACACACACACACACGTGCACTCACTCACTCAAGGTGAGTTTACAGGTGGTCTCTCTCTTTTCTCTCTCTACCTGTCTTATCCCTCATCAAGCGGCACCGGTGAAACCCCCCGCCACCACCGCTCCTCTCTCTCTCTCTGTGTCATTTTAAATGAGAAGCGCTACTAGGAGCGGTACCGCCGCTCCACCGTGTTAAATCACGGACTGAAAAACAGCCGTTCATCATTTAAAAATAAAATCGCGGACTATTGGAACGTTACCGCGTCTGGTCACAGCGTCCTCGTCACGTAATGAGCGCTCATCTTCTCTCCCGGCGTAAATCTACGTCAATATTTTCCGGTAGCTCTCATCACAGTCCACACCTTGCAGAGTTTGAGCTGCACCTCAGTTTCACTTGTTTTCATTTGACAGTTTCACACAGAACTTTCTGGTGGAGTCTTTCTATGTTTCTCCTTCTGTGACAGTAAAAAGGACATTTACAATCAGACGATTGTCTTATAAACTATTTGATTCTTTTTAACAGAACGACTCCTATTATTTACAATGAGCACAAGTTATATTTGATTGATAGGCCTACCAAAACTTTATTATTGTGAACAGTTCCTTAGTTTCAGGTGTCCACCTCATTTTATTTAAATGTAGCTATGTTTAATGCCAGAGACAAATGAAGGAAAGACAAAAAACCTTTAAGTATTTATATTGGTGTTGTTTAGGCCAGTGCCTTATCCTTATTTTACTCAGCTGTTTGCACTTTATGCTACAGTTAAAGCTGCATATTTCATTAAAAGTTTAATGAACTATCATCTTAATTGTCTTTATTTTTAGTTAGCATATACCTTAAACACTTCAAGCTGAAAGCTAATGATGGTATATAAGAGCAGCTGCATGCTGGTGTGATAAGCTGTATGTTTTACATTCAATTTACGTATGATCCGATTAGTCGACTAATCGAAAAAAATAGTCGGTGACTAGTCGACTATCAAAATAATCGTTTGTGGCAGCCCTAGTCTCAACATAGTGTAATAACTATCTATCAGACGATGTAGCCTAAACTTTGTGCAAAATTCTATTTTCGAGTAAGTCCGGGATGAAAGTGGGGTATGTTTTTTTTTTTTTTTGGATAATGCAGGCGCACGAATTGCGCGTCACGTTGCTCACGATTCATCAGCCACTGGTATTGGATCCATCATCCGTCAATCAAACGTCTGAGACAACACACACACCGAGCTCGGTCTCGCCCCAAACATTGAAAATCCCGCCCGCTCGATAACGACCAATCAAATTTGTTTTCCTTACTCGGGTAAACTCGTGCGGCAACTCATAAACAGGACAAACTGACATTTCTGAACACCTTTAAACAACATTCCTTTTGGCACTTCTCATTGTTTTGTAAAACAGAACAGAGCGGTGAGGTTTTATGACAGTGAAAACATGCACTCCAAAACTGTAGGGGGAGCTGCGTAGAGGGAAAAAAGTAACCCAAAAAAAAGCAACTGACTTGCATAGTTCCCCTTTAAAGCAGAACTATGCAGGATTTGGGCTGTAATTATTGTGGCTCAGAGTCACTGTGATGGTTGAGTGACCTGTTATGAAGTGAACGGGGTCTAGGCCAATGCGCTCACCCCCCCCACTGGCTGAAAACCGCACTTGCAAGATCAGTCGTCCGTCTCGGTGTTACAAATCTCGTCAATGGATAGAAGTATCGCGAGAAACTGCCTTACGGCAGTACGAGATAAGAACGCATATGACGTCATGCATGTCACGAATCGTGATTGGTTTGAGTTCGGAAAGTCGGAGGAAACCATGGAAACATGAAATGTTTACTGATGAAGTTCAGCTTGTGGCTAACGGGGAGCTAATGCTAACACAGATACACACACCATGGGTCTTTTACAAGATAATGTAATACATCATGACACACACACACACCTTCGCGTTTTGGAACCTTTATTCCTGTGTGTGTATGTCTGTGTCTTTGTGCCTGTGTGTGGCTGTATTAGCGTTAGCTCCGTGTTAGCATAGCGTTAGCTCGGTGTTAGCGTTAGCTCCGTGTTAGCATTAGCTCCGTGTTAGCAGGGCTTAGCAAACAGCAGTAAACACAAGCACGTGTAGGGGGGGTGGAGGAGGTGGTGGCGGCGAGTTTTTTTTTTTTTTACGACAGTGACATGTGCCTCCCAGAACTGTGGGGGAGCTCCGGAGAGGGAAAAAAAGAGAAACCAACGAAGGAGCGAGCTATTTCCGGCCGACTTGCAAAGCTCTGCTTTAATACTTAATTCCCAGTTCTCTTTTTTTGTAGAATTTGAATGGTCTTGTTATCTACAGACTGACCTCTCATGTTCTTCATCACAGGTTGCATCGTCAACCCAAACATCTCCTTGCTTTCCTGTTGGCTGAGCTGGGTACAAGGTACTTCTTTTAATTTACTGTGGACAGCTCTTATTGTATACAAATGAAAGATCTGTGTGAAAGTTTGATTTTTCTCTTCTTTCTATTTACAGTGGTTCTATAGATGGAAATAACCAGCTTGTGATCAAAGGCAGATTTCAGCAGAAACAGATAGAAAATGTGTTGAGAAGATATATCAGTAAGTGGAAATGTAACCATTATAAGTTTTGTTTTGCACCATACAAACTGTGTCTTATTTCCATTAAAGCAGAAGTAAGCGAAATGTTTGTGTTAATATAAGTCTTAAATAGTTATATCTTCCGACAGCAATCACTTATATAGAGTGTTTGGTCTGAAACACGGGTCTGTCAGTCACTCTGCTCTGCTGTAAGCCGAGCCAACAGAGCTTTGTTGCTGACAGGAAGTTAGCCAAAACCACCGGATCGCTTACTTCTGCTTTAAGATCCAGGAATTATTTCTTAGCATTTATATTGATACTTAAATGCAATATCAGATATGATTATTATTTTCATTTGGTGGAATTAATCTTGTCCAAAATAATAAAATCTACAATTAGAACATTAGTGACAATGTTGTTTGTTACTCATCAAAACACATTTAAATGTGAAAGTTCTAAAATGAAACTAATATAAAGTTCATTAAATGCCTACTTATAATTTATTCCATTTCTCATCAATGTTGACTGCAGTGCAACACATCAAAGTTTGTTTACAGGTCTTGGTTAGAACTACTGCCTTTGTGTAGCTTTGTACTTTATTTCTAAGAATCTATGTAAGTAATACACTGTGGACTCTTCCATAATGCAGTGCTAATAACTGTCTTCTCACCTGCAGAGGAGTATGTGACGTGTCACACCTGCCGTTCTCCAGAGACCATTCTGCAGAAAGACACTCGCCTTTATTTCCTGCAGTGTGAGACGTGCCACTCCCGCTGCTCTGTTGCCAGCATCAAGACTGGCTTCCAGGCTGTGACAGGCAAGAGGGCACAGCTCCGTGCTAAAGCTAACTAAAGGCCACCGATACCGGGCTCCCCCTCCTCTCTTGGCCTCCCCTTTCTCCTCAGAGGGGTTGAAGCTGGGGTTGGATGCCCCCCTGATTTGCTAAAAGGACTCTGAATCAAACTGGAGGAGGGTTTGGCTGTTAAGTTGTCACAGCCTGACCAGGCAAAGGAGTAAGAGAGTAATGAAAGCTGACAGATGAGGTTCAGGCACTGTAAGCACATGATGTGCGCCGTGCACACTGTTGGATGCATTTGATTTGTTGTCATGCTGATGATTTCTGCACCTCCTAGGTTTTTTTTCCATTTGCTGTGATTCTTGGTTCCTGCAAATCTCCCACTTAACATACCTGACATGAATATTTATTTGGATAAGAAATCAATTTCTCCATGCAACCAGATAAATTGTAGTTCAGAGCACAGTTTAATTCTAACTGTGTGGATCAGGGTAGAATTATACACTTTACTATGAATATTCCTGGTCTGGCTCCAAATCACACAACTGCCAGCCAGAATTTTTTTTGCCCAAGCTCATCAAAGATGAAAATCACCCAACTGTAGTACCTACAGAAATATGTCACTGTTGCGTACATGGCTGTCACATGCTCATTGCACAGACCTCTTTTTGATGGTTTGATAGCATAACATGACCACTAAGTCACACTAATAGGGCTTGATAATGGAGAAAGTGCGGCCTCGCCAACAAATTTAGTTTCTGAGTGTGTGTGCGAGACAGAAACAGAAATTAAGAAGTTGAGCTTTTGTTGAGTGTTATTGGGACACTTGTGAGCAGTTGTGTAGTTTGATTTCTCCAAAAGTTTAAATCTACACAATTGCTTCAGAGCACTATCACTTCGGTCTCCTGTTGCAGCTCATTATTTTTCAAATGAGATTCAAGAACTTCAACACAAGCTAGCGAGGATATGAAGAGTTTCAGTCCAATGATGGTGCATACATGATATTGGTTCTGTTGTGGCTTGAAAAGAAAGTGGATAACAACGTCTGGCTGGAATCATTTTAAAACCTGGTTTTTACAAAAATAAACTATTCTTCTCTCTCTCCATCACTGCTGTCTGTACTTCTTTGTTTGTTTTTGCACAATAATTACTGGGTCTAGTCCAACTTAGAAATGTGAGTCCTGTATATTTTTTCAAAAATGAATTGGTGATGACACCAATAAATAAATGGCTCTTTCAGGGCTGTTGGTTAGTTACCCAGCAGCATGTTTATTTTGCACCTGATGGCTGTTTGCAGCAGTATGGTGGTCCTGCTACTTTTGGTAGGACAAGGAAATGTTACTTTTAAAAAATGCATTCACTTAAGTTACATTTGGCTCATGAAGAACCTTCCAGGTTTAGATATTGTCATCTACCAGAGTGTAATTTTTTTTTATGTAAAAGGAAAATCAGTTTTTACTTTATCTCACTGTTGTATTTGTTGGATTCCCAACTGGGCAACTAAACCCCAAGATTTACTCTTGCTATATCATTTAGGTCACATAATTTGATTATGTACTCATAAATTTGTTTGAAATTTGCACTGATGAAACTGAATGTTATTAGACATCCTCCACCTTAAGGTTTTGTTTTAGTTTATATTTTTCACAAATATACACAAATTGTGTTCATTTTATAAAACTTGACACTGAAAACTGGCTATTAAGGGCATAACCAATAATCATTTTCATAACTGATAGGACAGATTTGAGTATTGTGGGTAGGCCTACAGTTATTGTATTTTTTTGTCATCGGTTTATATTGAGTTTTTCAGTTAAGTGTTTTAGGCAGTATCAAGTCAACAAGTCAGTTATGAACCCCCTGACTGAGACTCTGAACAGCACAGAACTTGCTCAGTAGAGATCAGTTCAGCATTAGACAGAAACAGCTCTTGAAGAACTAGCGGCTGTTCAGGCACGGATCGTAATAGTCTGTATTGGTGCAGTAATGACCTTCCCTGTGTGTGCCCTTCAAGTAGAAACTGGAAAATGTAGTTGTGCATTATGTGCAATAACTAGTTATTGGTTAACTATTGGATAATTGTCAAAGCCACCTCACATAAAAATGGGGGAAAGGCTCAGAGCAACAAATACGAGCTTTGGATGAATGGCAGAAAATGGGGAGTGACAGCGAGAATTTAGCCTAACTGTCCATCCATGCTACACATACCGATGGCTCGAAGACGTTTCACCTCTCATCCAAGAGGCTTCATCAGTTCATGACATGCTCGCATCTGACCAGGTTGGGACTGGTCCAACCATAGCATGTTACCAAAGGAAAATGTTAGTAAGTATGTAAGCAATTGACACGGTTTAGTTATTATTATTATTTTATTTTATTTTTTTCTCCCTTTTTCTTTATATCGTTATATCTATCGCTCTGGGTCAATTGAATGTAGTAGCCTACCCCAGTCCGGAGTGGCGGCAATGCACCTGTAAGCTGGACGCCAGCCGCCAATCAAATCCAATGGAAGAAGAAGAGTCGGCTGGCGCAGGCGCAGTCAGCGCTTTAGAGGCGGATCTTTATTTGTTACTGCGGCAGCGGTCTGCTGAGTGGACGCGTGCAGCCTGGAACATTCCTTTACATTCATATCTTTACCGACGGTCGAAAATCATGCCGCGGGTTTATATCGGACGGCTGAGCTACCATGTGCGCGAGAAAGACATCCAGCGGTTTTTCAGCGGTTACGGGAAACTCATGGAAATCGATTTAAAAAATGGGTGAGTTGTCGGTTGATGGCTAACGGTTTAGCACTAACGTTAGTGTTCGACTCATGTAAACGACGGCAGTGCCCATACTAGAACGTTTCACGCTCTTAGGCAAATTTACATACATCTGCCGTCGCTTCATCTCGTTAAGTTGATGTAAGTCAACTTTGCTAGAAGGTTACAACTGCAAATTAAAGTTGTATTTTGATGTTGCCCGTGTGAAAAATATCGCATGGCCAACATGGCGTCTTTGTGTTTGTTAAGCGGGGAGCTAGCGGGCCCAGCTAACCCCCTCTGCAAGCTTCTAAGGGCGTATTAACAGCGTGTTGACGGGATATGTCCTTTTTTTTTAAAATTTAACTTATCCATATTCAAACTTTATTTTCGTTCTTTAGGTATGGATTCGTGGAGTTCGAAGATAATCGGGATGCCGATGACGCTGTATATGAGCTGAACGGGAAAGAACTGTGCGGGGAGCGGGTTATCGTCGAACATGCCCGGGGTCCGCGGCGTGACCGAGATGGCTACGGTGGGGGTTATTGGGGTGGTGGGCGCAGTAAGTGCAGTCTATTACAAGATGCCCTCTCGTCCCCTTCCCCTTGGGGTGAGGTGTCGATGCGGACTGCACAAACAGCTGTTTTGTAGCTTCTGTTTTATTTATTATTTGACCTATAAGCTGACTTTTTTTGCCAGGCACTCTGTAGCGTTCTATTGCCCAGCATATCTTGAACCCAGTGTTAAGATGTTTTGTAAACATATATTTATTATATCTCAGATTGCATGCAAACATTTTTATAGTTTGTGTAAGTGTTCCCTCTGAATTTTGTTCATTATTGGGAATGAACAAAAAAAACAAAACAATTTAGTGCCCTCAAGCAGTCTAGGCTTTATCATATTGTGAGCCATATCTTCAAAGGTGTGAATTTCCAAATTTGTTGTTTGCACCACAGAAGATAATTGCAAATAATCATAATCACCTCAAACTTAGCTAGTGTAGTATTGGCTTAATCATTATGATTAGGTTATCGTTTTCTTGTGAAATGTGTATTTTTAACTTTGGTATATATATTTTTATATTCAACATTAACAAAAGTCCTTGATGTTTCAATTTGAAAGAGTCCAGTTGCGGGCTGAGGCTGAGAGTCCATTGAGGCTAAAGATGACTGGCTAAGATGACTGCCTGTCCCGTTTGGCCTTGGCTTTCACCTTACAATGTGTGTGTGACCTTTGCCCCCCCCCTTGATCCTTGGCTGACCTAACCGGAAGCCATGATGACAGCAGCCTTTTGCCAATAGACCAGGGGCGATGGTGAGGATTGCCATTGGTTTCTATGTTGACAGCAAACATAAGTGGATCGGCTCTAGTAAAGAACTTACGATCAAAAGAAATCTAAGTGGAGAAACTGGTAAACAACAAACTTTCAGACTGACATTCAATCCAAAAAAAATGTGTTTCTCTACACTGTTCTTTCTCAATTTGATTGAACAGTGTCCTTGACCGCAACCTATGAGAATGCCTCCTTTCCATGTGTTACAGGGCTCAGGGGTCTTGAAAGAACATCACTGTCAATTTGTTTATACAGCTAAGGCATCAAACTCTGATGTACGCAAGTAAGACGGGCATTGTATTGCCAAAAACAGATGCAGTGGTGTTCTTTGCAGCAGAGATCAACTTCATAATGCTGAACATTACAGACTGTACAGATCCCATACAGTGGCTTACTTATCTGAAGCTTTGTGTTTGAAAATGGGATCACAGGGAGTCCTTGCATTATTGAGTTGAAATTTTACCTCCTTTGGCTTTTATCTGGCATGTCACTGCCTTGTGTTTATTTAATAACCAAGGTCAGTAGTTTTTTTGGGGGGGGGGTTTGTCTTGGCCACTTAAGTTGTTTCTAATTTTTTTTTTCATGTGCTGTTGTTTTAAAGGTAGTGGTTACAGTAGCCGAAGTCGCTCTGGCAGAGATAAGTATGGACCCCCAGTCCGTACTGAGTACCGTCTTATTGTGGAGAACCTGTCCAGCCGCTGTAGTTGGCAGGACCTGAAGGTACATGTTTCAATAAAGCCATTGTTTTTCCTTTGTTTTGTAAACTGTGCCAATGCCTTTAAGATGGTTACATTTATTGCATGTCCCTTCATATTTTCTGTGTTCACTAGGACTTCATGCGCCAGGCAGGTGAAGTGACCTATGCAGATGCCCACAAGGAACGCACCAATGAGGGAGTGATTGAGTTCCGTAGTCACTCGGACATGAAAAGGGCACTGGACAAGCTGGACGGTACCGACATCAATGGCCGGAAGATTCGTCTGGTGGAGGACCGGCCTCGCAGACGAAGATCCTACTCTGGCAGCCGCTCCAGGTTCGAACACTGCACCACTTTAACCTTTAGACTTGTTAAAGGGATAGTTCACCATTTTGGCAAATTTGTCCATTGCCATATTCCTTATAGTCATAGCAGTTGGTTAATTACCTTTAATTGCTGATGCATCACCACGCTATGAAATGACGTACAACAGGTAACATTACGACACATGAAGCAAATACCGTAAAATCGCACTTTTTTCCCCCTTTTTTTTCCATCTAAAAAGTTGGGTGCGAGTTATACACCGGTGCGACCTATAGACCAAGATAAATTTCAACCCCGTTTCCAGCGATCAGATTGCAATCAGATGACGCTTGACCACATGAAAGTACAATGATCCGATCGGCCAAACCACCTCCGGAGGTTGTCATGGACGTGTTGTGACCGGTGTAAACTGTGATGTGACCGGTGTAAACTGTGATGTGTCCTGTATCTGCATATGACTACGTGCCGCGGGTGATAATAAATTTTGCTGGACGATATATTGTCCCACAAATTATTGACGATAAACTATATTATTGACACTTTGACACATTATTTTTTTGAGAACAAATTAACCACTAATATAATAATATTTAATAATAATGCAAGTAGACCCTTTTAAATGCGATAAACTTTTTTTTTTTTTTTTAACCATTGTAATTGGAATGACAATAACTTATATAGCTACTATCCTAAATAAATAAAATAAACAGTGCAGTGCAGCTCTTCTGTCCAATAACGTTACACACCTCCACTTTTCATTCAAACAAACTAATGTGACTTCCACAGATGTAAGATTTCATCAATGAGACTAGCATTTATCTCCTATAAAGTATTAAACCAGCCGGCGGTAAACCTCTAAAAACCTGCTGATAAGTTTTCTTAGTCGTTTTCTCCCCCAATGACGGAGGTTGACCGGCCAGTGAGCTGCTGCAGACG
Organism: Trachurus japonicus; assembly: GCF_045865225.1. Classification (NCBI taxonomy): domain Eukaryota; kingdom Metazoa; phylum Chordata; class Actinopteri; order Carangiformes; family Carangidae; genus Trachurus; species Trachurus japonicus. The sequence goes on along the minus strand of NC_140913.1, from coordinate 368,467 downwards.
GCTGCTGCCTGTGGGAAGCATGGATGTATTGGTGGGAAGCCCCGCTCCTCCTGCTCGCTGCTACCACATTAGCTCCAAAAACGTCGGAGGAAATCTCCTAACAGGCGATATGTGGATAAACTGACCACAGACTGGGGATCTAAACTGTGACTTTCTCGCATGAAAAAATATTAAAACTTTAAAAAGTGACGTGTTAACAGCGCGGCAGCAAAAATTACAGTAAAATAGCTTTCAGCTGCTTAGCTTTACAGCTAGCGCTGCCGGTTGCTGCCAAATGCATTCTGGGAAACAAAGATCCTGGATGACTGAAAAGAGGGTTCACTCCTTTCATTCTGCAAAACAAACGGCCCAGGTGCTGAGACCGATGCACAGAGTGAAGCCTCTTGTCATCCAGCCTGGTTGGAGGCAAGAGACCAGGAAAACAAATACATGCACATGGCGATTTTTAGAGGCCGGAAAAACTATCGAGTTCATTTTCATTTATCGTGCGATTAATTGATTTATTGATTATCGTCCCAGGCCTACTTAATGGTGAGCTCTTTTTTGGTCCTGACCCGTTTGCATCCCTGGCAGATTTAACAGGAGCAAAAGCTGTGCAAACCTGAGTAATCTGGACTCTAGTCTCATGTTAAAATTGACTGTAAATTCACCTTTTAAAGTTGGTTTTAAAAAAAAAATTCCCGGGGGAGCATGCCCCCGGGTCGGTATCTTGTCACCTATTTTACCCCGGATGAGGCTACGTTTATGCTGACCAAGCGTCTTTGGACATGTCTTTCCCAGACATGTCCACTAGGGATGTCCCGATCCGATATTGATATCGGATTTATGTCCGATATCAGCCAAAAAAACGAATATCGGATTATATCAGACTGCATCTAAAATCTCCAGACTAAAAAGCAGTCCATTATTCCGCTCCAGCACTTCTGTCCCATATGAATAGGTGACTCTCGTCAGAGACGTTCTAATATGAGGAGACAGACCACTCTGCCCGTTTTGAATGGGGAAAGCTGCGACACCAAAGATGGCGCATGTCCCGCCCCTTTTCACCAGCAGCCAATCACCTGCGTTGCCAGAGCTGAACTAGGCCAATCATGTTGTTGCACCAGCACATGCGCACAAGTAGATTTACGACAGACAAACCTACCTGGTGGCAACAACAACACGGCTTTAGCACCGTGTGTACTGTATGTGGTCAGGTTGAACATTTACTCTAAGGTTTTCGGAAAAGTGCAGAGCCACCGGCGACCGGGAGCGGCTCCTCATCCTGGAGGAAAGCTGTTACATTTACCCGCGGAGTTTTAGAGGTTTACTGCCGGCTTGTTAATTTGGCAGCCACATTGGTTGGTCTTAAAGAGGAACTAAACCCCTTTTTTCTGCTGAAAACAAATGTATTTGGGTATAAGGTAGTGTTGTCAGTTGATTCTGGTCCAACTTTTGACATTTTAGTCAAAATATTTCAATTTGGTGTATTTTGTAGTAAAAATGTAGAGTGACTGCCCTCTATGGGTTGAAACACGGCTATTACAATCGAATTTTTCTTTTGGCTGAGATGGAGGCAGATGACGTTTTGGAGGCAGCTTTCGTCACCGGCCACTAGCTCCCCGGCCAATCAGCACCGGCTGCTGCCTGCCGCTAACGGTTGCTAGGCACTCTAGCTGCTCTGCTGCAGCTAACGGCTGCTAACAGCTGCCTGAATGGGAATCGTTATTGCGGCCGGCGCTAACGAGCCGTTAACGAGCCGGCGGATCAGCTGTAGATGCTGTGTCACGGCTCTGGCGTCCTCTCCTAGTAGTGTCCACGCTACTAGTGCTGTTAGAGTAGCTCGTTAGCGCTAGCAGAAGTGTCGATGTGTGTTTATTACTTTTTTTTCTCTTTTGTGTGATTTCGCGGGTGTGAATGGGGCGCGGGGGGGGGGGTTGGGGATCGGAGAGTAGTCCTGGAGTCCCGCCCATAATCAAGGCATTTTTTGAATTTCAAGCTTAGAGCACGTCATCCAAAACTGAGGGGTTTAGTTCCCCTTTAATGAAAAGTGAAGCTTCAGGTGTGTGCTGCTGAACGAAAGAGCTACCTCAGGGCTACGTATACAGAATTCACCTCATTCACATCAATAAGTGTTTTACAATGAACCGATTAGTCCACCTTTTCTTTAATTTAATTTTTGAATGTATAGTTTTGTTCGTTTCATTTTTTAACCTAAACATTCAAACTGGGCCCCCTCCCTTGGGGCTAAGCATTAGCCTCCTGTCCATGATAGCAGCAGCAGTCCACTCCAAAAAAATAAAAAACACAGTCCGGATGAAGCACTGGAGCCGTGGACCGATAGACACCGTCACCATTAATAACGAGAGCCTCTATTGTTTTATTGTACCGAGTACGAGAGGCTTGTTGTGAGCTGAGAAGCTGCTGTTAGCGGCGGATGCTAACCGAAGCTAGCGGCGGATGCTAACCGCTAGTCGAAGTTAGCATCGAGCTAGCTCAGCACAACGAACGCCCCTCATACTTGATACCGGTCGAGGCTTTAGTTGTCAGTGATGGTCGGTAATCAGTCCGTGGCTCCAGCGGTTCACTCGGACTGTATTTATTTATTTTAACCGACTGCTGCTGCTGAGACGACATGCTAGCACTCGATAGCATCCAAGACAGCTAACGTTAGTGGGGATCGTGGGAGGGGGAGCAGACACAGTCACCACGCACAGAACTAGGAGCCCATAGGTGATGATTAAGACGGATTTCATGAAAGTCTAGCGTTTATTTTTGGGCAAAAATCTCCAGACTCATGCCGATATGTCTCCAGGTAGAGCAGGGCAGACCGGTGTAGGTATGCTCGGGCTGCTGCTAGATCACGGACTCAGCCGTTACAGCCGTACAGTGACGGCAGTGTCGTAAATCCACGCGCATGCGCAGTTGAGTACTCCCTGTGGAAAAATAGCGATTTAAACGTCATTCTGCGGTAAAGTTTATGTTTTTTTGGTTTTTATTTGTATCTCATTTCACTGGCTAGCACGTCTGTATGTTTTTTCCGTCCTGCTATCACGTTAAAGGGTGGATTTGACCACCCCTCCATTCAATTAGATAGGCGTCTGGTCTTCTTGGGCTTTTCGAAGCGTCGCCAATATGGCCGCCGAGTGGCCTGACTTGCCTAGAAGGGCTTTGCTCTCGTTCACACTCCAACACAGTAGGTGGCGGTAATGCACCTTAATGTTGGTGCGCCGCCTGCCAGGGAAGAAGAGCGCCCGGCTCCAGCATGCAGAGATCACATGATCACAACAACAGCGCGTGTGCGATTGTAGCAGGGAGAAGTAATGTCGGCCGCACGTAGGCTACACACACAGACACGGGTGCATGGACAGGGCGCGCTTGCCCGCTAATAAACGGTAAATGCGCTATATTGCTCTAAATGTACAGTTCAAATTAACTACCGACGGGGTCTGTGGTCAGATTCTTCTGGAGGAAGACCAGCTGGTCCACATGTTGTGCCGTGTTAACAGCGCTAAAGCCAGAATTAAATTAATGATGCTAATTTCTGTTAGCCCGTCTATGGCGTTTTTCATTATACGTTAGCATTAAGCTAGCGGGCTTTATGCTTAGTTGTTACACTGGCTGTGTGTTTTGAACGTTGTTTCAAACTATGTGGGTTTGATTGAACATCTCTGATGCTTAAACATTGCTGCTTAATATATTGCTTTACTCCTCTTTTTATTTTATGTATGCCATTTTTACTGTAGGGCAGGCTATAATCTTCAATTTGGAGTGACAAATAAAACCTGCAAGAAGATTTTGCCTTTTGTTTGACATTGATGTACATACAGTAATTCAATAACAGTTGTAAATAAGGTTTATTTTTTAATATTTTACAGTTCAAAAGTAAGCTCACTACTGTCTGTCCCATAGAAGAACATGACAGCAGCAGCCTGTCAGTCAGCAACAGGAGGACTCTCCTTTGTATTAGAATTTGAAAAATATAAATCCTTTTTTTTCACCAACCCTAATATCGGATCAATATCGGTATCGGGCCGATATTGAAGGCTGCAATATCGGTATCGTATCGGAAGTGAAAAAGTGGTATCGGGACATCCCTAATGTCCACATTTCACGTCCTGTCCGGGGGGGGATTCCGGGTTTTTTTTCTTTCTAAATGAAATCATGAACATGTCCGGCAGTGTTCATTGTTTTAATGGGACCACTGACCGGCACGGCCCGACTTCATTCTCGGTACTGGCCCATTGAGAAGTTACGCTAAATGTAGGAGCCCATTGATCCATGGTCATCTACTGTAGGAGCTCAGAGGAACAGACAAGAAGCGTACTGCTTCAGAGCAGTTACAGTAAAGTGAGAGAGAACCCCCCCCCCCTTGACAGGAAAGACAGGAAAGAAGCAGGTGTGAGGGAGGGAGAGAGATTTTTATTTTTTTTATCCCTGTGGTATCGAAAATGTTATCGAGTATTGAATATTTTCCCGAATATAGATATTGAGTTGAAAATTTTAGTATCGTGACAACCTTAGTGCCAGCTACTGTCCATCTGACAGTCTCTGGACAACTGCAGTGTCAGAAGGTCAGAATAGAGAAGTTGGTGCCACAGGAGCTAAAAGATGATGGAGACCAGTGTATGGATGGAGAAGGGACGGATTTGGAACACAGAGACATGCACAGAGAATGTGAGGCCAATCCCTGGCCATTATACCCCCCCCCACCCTCACCCAAAAGAAGTAACTAAGTAACTTTCACTCTGAGTACATTTTAAATGAGCTACTTTTTACTTTTACTTGAGTAGATTTTTACAGTTGATTTTTTAGTTGATTATTTTAGCATTCTTACCTCATCAACAGCCCACTCTACTACAGCCTCTTTAAACATGCCGATCTGTGTATTAGGTCACGTATTAATAACACGCTATACAAAGAAAAATATGGAGCTACCTAATTTGTTTTGGTGCTACTAAATGAAAAACTAGTTGGCACCAGTGCTACCTGTGAAAAAGTTAGTCTGGAGCCCTGGACTAATTAGCGAGACTCATTTGGGTCCGCCATAGTCTCTCACAGAAAATAATATTATGTTATGTTTTTTTAACAGCCTTTCACCATCTGTCATCTGTCAGTCAGCCCCTCCTCCTGCTGGACTCGGTCTCTCTCTAACGTGCAGACGCACACACGTGCGCTATATTGCACTAAATGTACAGTAGCCTATTCAAATTACCCCGCAATCTCTTTTTTCTTTTTTTTAAATTTAAAATAACAAGCGCTATAATGTAGTTGTTGTTTCCCAGTTTGAGACCCCCAAAATTAAACTGCAACTTATATTCCTGCGAACTACTACTAACTAACTAACTAACTAACTACTAACTACTGCGCTTTTTAAATCACTCCGCCTTCCATATCTGGAATGTAGTTCCGCCAAGGCATTTGCTTTGAAAACAAGTACTGTTATAATGTTTAAGTAGCCTAATGATTAAGTTTAAGTTCTGCGATTTCAGACTGTCTGTGAACGCATGGCCCTATGTGGTGATGAGGTGAGGTGAGGGGCAGGAGAGAGAGAGAGTGGTGTCTGTGTGAAATGAGAAGGGCAGACATGAGACAAGTGGACAGGTTCGTTGTTGTTTTGGTGTAGTTACGGCCGACAGTAACTGGTTTTGAGTAATAAAATGCATGTTTGAGAGTCGCTCGTCGTCCTTCTAACGTCCGGTCGGACGCTACATTAATTAATTAATTTAGCATATTTATATTTTTCCAAAATGATTTGGCGACCCCAAGAAATCATCTTGCGACCCCAACTGGGGTCGGGACCCCAAGGTTGAGAATGGCTGCTATAAACTACTGATAACAATTTCTCCCAAAAATTACAACTGGCCAAAGTAACAAAAAAAAGATGCAGTATTTTCTCACTCTTGCCTCACTCCCGAGTCCATGACAAGGAGGTAGACACCATCCTTTCGACTGTGTGTGTAGTAACAAGGGAGATCCGGGCAGAGCTGGCGCACCGCTAATTAAAGCTGACCTGTGTAGTTTATACATATAAAACAATGTCCGTTACATTGCAGCCACTGCCAAACGACTTATTAGGATGATCATTGAACGCATCTCCACCACACAAGAGTCCCTGGCTTACCCAGGAGCGCAATTGCCTCTGAGGAGCGACTTTCCCGTGCTGTCGCACAGGGAATTACGTTTGCATTACGCATGCAACGCAACACGTTCGGATTTGACGTAGAGTTTAGAGTGCTGGTAAACAGAAGAGAAGAAGAACATGTTATCTTATTTTTGTCTAGTCTGATATGCGCAGCCGGTGGAAGCACTGCGGATTCGTCCCGCCCGCCTCCCCCCCGACACGCACCGCAACTGGAGAGATCCGCCCGGTGAGCGCGTTCAGAGTCGACCACCGTACCCCCCCCTCTCGCTGACCACCGCGGTCCTGGACCGCACAGGTACCAGGAGACCAAGACCCCCTGTCATGACGGTCCTCCACCCTCTCTGATCCGCCGCAAGTTGCAAGAGCCCCGCGGAGCCCAGTCTCTCCCTCCTCTCCCACACTTCAGCACCTGTCCTGGGCTACAGCTTGGCTCGCTCCATCGTCCTTTATTTTTGAAGTATGCCTAGCTATAACTAATAATAATGCAACGTATAGCCTAACTATACACGCATATGAGTGATCAGAACAGTAAATTGTTTACACTACTTTTAAAAGGAGTAAAGTCATTTAAAATGAGGAGCGAGCCGAGCCGACACGGTGCAGTCTATGGGTGCAGCCCAGGACAGGTGCTGAAGTGCGGATGAGAGGAGTGGACAGACCGGGCAGGAGCAACCAGCCCAGAGGCGTCTCGTCAGTCCTCGGCCGTCTTCAATGTCTCGAGACACCCTTTTCAATCCGTTTAAGGTTATTTGTTTGTGTTTAGGGAGGCTATATTTGCTTAGAATATTTTTTGGCAACCAGAAAAAAAATGTTTGACCCGGCGTGGCGGCGCCATCACACTCACTCGCAAAAAAAAAAAGACAAGAAAAAAGGAAAGAAAAAACGCACTTACACACATTTTGGAGGAGGGAAGCGCGTCACAGCATCATTTTTATTAAATCATAGTTTTCTCTAAATTAAGACAGTGTGCGGGACTATTTTTCACCCAGCCCCCCCAAAATGTAGGCCTATGTATAAAAATATGAAAATAAATTGCGTGTAGGCCTAGATATCGTTTATATAAATGCCAAGCTGAATGACCACAACTTTTTTTTCTCTTCCTACTTCGCCAGTCACCTGGTTGCCTGGTTACCTGCACTTACCGTTCGGAGAGGGAGGGAGGGAAGGGGGGGGGTTCCAACGTCAACGAACGGCGCAGACTGACTGTTGCAATAGCCTACTCGAAAAAAAAACACGGCTGATGGCTCGTAATGAGCAAAACTCCACAGGGCAGCTTTAACTTAGCTCAAACACTGGAAGTGTATAGGTAGTGTTAGCCTGCCTCCTACCGGAGCCGAAATCAGCAGTCAGAAGCTGATTACATTTTAGCTCTAAACTCTGTAAATATATCACTTTATCGACATTTCAAACATTTTTAGGCGAGAAAGTAGCCGTTTAGATCAGCAGTGTGTCGTTAATTTGTCTAAATACCAGCTGTTTACAATTTTGTTAGGATGAATTCGGTGCTACTCAAGCTAGCCGTTGTGACCAACGCACTTCCGGTTACTTTCACAAAATAAAACACCCGTTGCCCTTTACATACAGAAAACCATGACGATAGAATTTGTGCTTTTACTTTGAAATAGGAAGCTAACCTACCCTCGATGTAGCTAGCTTGAACCAAAATAAAGCGTCTTGGCTTGAACCCTCCGTTTTGACCGATCTCGTCCCGTTACCAGCTTTTGAGAGTTTTGTCAGCTCTGAGACAAAGAGCTGCCCGCCGGTTTCCGTTTAGAGTTGCTGAAGAGTTTCGCTGATGAGTTTAGGTGGAGGCAGGCTAACACTACCTATGCACTTCCAGCGTTTGAGCTAAGCTAATTAGCGGTGCGCCAGCTCTGCCCGTATCTCCCTTGTTACTGCACGCAATGTTGAAGGGATGGTGTCTATCTGCTTGTCATGGATTTGAGAGTGAGGAAAGACACGGGAAAAAAAATGTTTGCATATCCCTTTAAAGGTTGGGTCTGGAGTTTTGTGTCCAAAAATAAACATTAGTCTTATAAATGAAATCTGTCTTAATCATCACCTATGGGCTTCTAGTCCTGTATGGTGGTGTCTGTGTCTGCAGCGCCCCCTCCACCTGCCTGTATTTTGGTCTTTTGCTCTGTTTTGTTGTGCACGTGGACGTTTCTGGGTGGAGAGCGAGAGAGTCTGTGTTTTCTCTCCAGCCAATGACTGAGCTCAGGTGAAGCTACATGCAGCATAGTAGGAGGGCTCAGGGCTGCTAGCCGCACTAGCTGTCTGATGCTGCTGAGTCTCTCTCTCTCAGCAGCAGCAGTCAGGACTGCAAAGAAAAAGAAATACAGTCTGAGTGAAGCACTGGAGCTGTGAACCGGTTCCCAACCGTCACGACAACCAAAGCCTCGACTGGTAACAAGTATGAGGAGCGTTGTAGTGAGCTAGCTCGATGCTAACTTTGGCTAGCAGTAGCAGTAAGCTTCCGCCGCTAACACCGTCTTCCCAGCTCACCACAACGGCACGTGGACGGTGTTGGTGATGGTCGGCTATCGGCCCACAGCTCCAGCGTTTCACTTAGACTTTCCTTTATGGTCCTGACAACTGCTGCTGTCTGGGGCAGGAGGCTACACAGTTGAGCCTGAGAGGAGGGGCAGAGTTTCAATGTTTTGTTTACAAACTGCAACGAACAAAACTCCAGACCTTACCTTTAAACCGACCACAAATGTTTTAATTAGGAAGAGTTCAGATTAATATCGATGGAAATTTCAATTTCAATCTTGCATCAGTAGTGACTGTTAACTGATTTACTGATGCGTTACAGTTCTAAGATTTTCTATTAAAATAAAGTCAATAATGAAATTTTTTGTGTTCTCTTTTTATTTGGAAAAGTATTGAAAAACATGCTGGTACCGGTACCAAAATGTTGGTATCGTGACAACACTAGTGGTACCGTTGCCTCCATTGTGTTCGCTGAGCAGCTTGCGTCTCTTCCCCATGGATTTCGGGTCCATGGCACTGGTCCGACCTCCCATTAGTTCGACCTCCCATTGGTTCGAACTCCCATTGGTCCGACAATCGGAGTAATGAGAGTTCGAACTAATGGGAGGTCCTCATTAGTTCGAACTGGACTAGTTATTAGTCAAACTCTCCATTCTTACCGTTCACTATGCATTTATATAATTATTCATATAGGCTCCACCTGTCAATAAGACACACGTGGAAGAAGAGGTGCAGTTTATTGTGTTTCACCAACGAGGAGCTGTCATTACGCACGACTTTTACGCACTGCTGCGCGCTCATTAGTGTCCGTAATTAAACCTTGACACTCATATCAAATCAAACTTACATTACAGACAGGTGGATTGGGTTCTCTGTCTCTTTCTCCCACTCCGAACAGACAGACGGACGCAATCAGAAAGGAAACAGAGGCTGCGCATTGATCCTTTTTTCCTTTCTGGGATCAAACGGATCATGTGCAAAACAAGCACTTCATATCAATAACATATAAGGCTCATTATGCTTCCAGCCTGTCTAGCCTCTACCTGGTGTTTTTACTAAACTTAACCAACTCCTTTCTTCATTGCCTGAACCTAACCGCAGTCTGCTGTCAGCAGCAGAGGCGGCTGCAGCAGGCTCGCGCCCGTGAAGTGAGCTCAAGCCGGCCAGGTTCAGCCGTGCTTGGGGGGGAGAGAAAAAAAAGTGTATTTCTTTTACTCTGTACTCTGAGAGGGGGGGCTTTGATTATCAGTTTACACATCTTGATCAGCATTTATGATGGTTGTGTGCGATCTGACATGATCTGGCTCTCTGACTGAATATGGTGATATTCTGGGCCGCGCGTGTATGTGTGTGATGTGCGTAGAGAGAGAGAGAAAGCTGCATGCTCCTATCAATGGAAGAGCTTGTCACAAAGTAGCGATGACAGTTCGAACTAACGGGACCGACTTGTGGTTGATTTTGTCGTAGTAACGGGAGGTCGAACCAATGGGAGGTCAGACCAATGGGCAGTTCCCTGGATTTCAATACAACATGCACCGACAATTACATAGGACTGGGCGATAAATCGATTTTATTGATTAATTCGAATTTGTACTTTACATCGATTTGTTTTAATGAAAATTGATTTTCTCTTCAACATCCACCACCAACGCTCCCTGCTGGGTTCTCGTAGTTCAGAGTGCGCGCACTAGAGATGCGCGGATAGGCAATTATTTCATCCGCAACCGCATCACAAAAGTCGTCATCCACCCACCATCTGCCCGTTGTTGTATATCTAATATGGACGATGCAAGGCATGTATATATTTTTCCTAACTGGTTCAACCGCCACCCGCCCGAATCTAATTAAAATATATTTTTTCGTCATGTCATCTATGTTGAGCAGGTAATCTTTGGTTTTATTGTAGAAGTTGTGACTGTGATTCCGACATTTTACTCCTCATTCAAAGCTGTGTTTGGTTTGTGCTGGCAGGCTTGTTGCTCTGCTCTGCTGAAGGGGGGTGTGTCGTTAGGAGGCTTCCCACATGTCTATGGGGATCATGGCAATGGGCAAATTTGCCAAAATGTTGAACTCTCCCTTTAAAGGTTAAACCACTGAATGTAAATCGACAACACAGGAATTGGGCAAGAATTGGCTTTTGGTATATTTTCAAAGTTTGTGCTGTAATCTTCAGATCTCGCAGTCACCGCCGCTCCCGCAGCAGGAGCCGCAGAAGCCACAGGAGCAGGAGCTCCCGAAGTCGCTCCAGATCCCACTCCAGGTGAGTGTGCATAATTCATTGGATTTCACAATAAAATGCAGATTGGAGATTTAGTTAAAATATAGTAGGAAGGTTAAGCCCAAAAATAGGCCTTTGTCTTCAAGTCATGATGCAATTCCATTTAGAATGTCCACTATAAACTCAGGTAGTTCCCCTAATGCCTGCTCCTGGATGTTATCTACAGCTTCTGAGACAACATGGAGCTGCTTTTGTGACAGGAAATTGGGTTTTATTAATGTAAAAACATTCAGGGGTACAAACTTGTCACCTTTCGGCGAAATTCGCCGTTTTGGATCCCAAATTGGTCATTTGTGTGATTCGTGTAAATCCGCAATAAAAAAAAAAAAATTGAGAGGCGGGGGAGGGGGGGTCCGGCGAGGCGAGGCGAGGCAAGCCGAGCCGAGCCAATGCACCTGTCTCTTTAGGCGAGTGCACCTTATCTGGATGACAACGAGTGGTGGCAGCGCTCCTCTTCTGTCCAGCAATACACACCTGAAGCTTCACTTTTAATACAGACTAACTAACGCGACTTTTTGAGCATGGCGAGTGAAAGAATTGGAGCTAGAAGACGCGCCAGCAGTGTTGTATAGGTGCCGTATGGGAACGCGTGTGTGTGATGATCGCGGCCAATTAGCGATTAGCGCGTTTAGCTTTTATTAGCTCCAGTGTCTCCCTCTTCTCTGGTGGAGGGTCTGGCGAGCGAGACTAGCTCCAGAGCGACCTGTTCAGCAGCAGCAGGAGGAGGAGGAGGTTGACTGACTGTGGCAGGACACCTCTGCCTCTGTTTCACTTTATGTTGCTGCTAAATAATGTGGTTGTAAAAGTAGTAGGCTAAAGTTAAATTATTTTGTGTGCACTAATTAAAGGGGCAGAGCTTTAAGAGACATTTTAGCTTTTATATTTTATAAGATATAATTTTTGTAAGAACCACAATTAATAAATATAGGTTATATATTTCAGTGAATATCTATTTGTTCTTAGCATTTGTTAGATAACTTTATTTGCCCAATAAATTAAAACATGTTGGAACATGTTGGAACTATCAATGTTTCCTCTCTTGCAGCCAGAATCTCACCTACTTTTAACCTCAGACTGTCACAATGATGTATCAGATGTCAGACTGCCTCATTCTTTAAGTTTTAACCTGAATATACGAGACATGATTGATTTTCCCAACGATCAAAGTAAACCGAACCGAACCGAAAACCATGACCACAAAACCGTGAACTGAACCATTTGCTTGAACATCTTTTAAATATTGCCGCTATGTAGCCTATGCATTTTTAAGCTTCATGTGTGTTACTGGACAGAAAGAGCAGCGCTACCTCGGAGCATAGCCTACGTACAGAAAACACATTTACATCAATAAATAAATGTTTCACAATGAACCAATCAGTCTGTATTAAATTTTATTTAGTTTGAAGGCAAGGTTTGCAAGGTTCATCTGATGGACATCAAGGGACAGATTCTCCAAGTTTTGCACAGCTTTTGCTCATGCTAAACCTGCATAGGCTGAAGACCCCCTTCACATGTTTCAAAACCAAACACAGAGAGACAGATTGTGCAGGTTTAACAGGAGCAAAAGCTGTGCAAACCTGAGTAAATCTGGACCCTAGTCTCATGCTAAAATTGACTGTAAATTCACCTTTAAAGTTGGTTTTTTTTTTAAATTTCCCCGGGGGAGCATGCCCCCGGACCCCCCTAGGGGGTCGGTATCTTGTCACCTTTTTTACCCCTGATGAGTTTGCACCCCTGAACATTAATTCAACTATACTGATACTGATTTGTTGAACATCAGTCGGAGTTCAACAAATATAGCCTACAAGTAGTTAAATAATAACATGTAAGGGCTCTCAGCTCGGGTCAGTAAAATGTTTTTCTAACAGGCTGACAGTGACAAGCCTATCACAGCTCGGGTCAGTAAAATGTTTTTCTAACAGGCTGACAGTGACAAGCCTATCACGTGAAACTGAGGCGAACTCATTCATGGTTGTCTCTGATTATACTGATAACAGCCTACCTCCAATGTAGACGCGCGACATGCACGCTCGTTACCCAAAGCAGCGCGTACAAAAAAACACGCCGCCGTTGCCACCCTACCACCGGGCTTAACGAGTTTTCTAGGGGAAACCCTGTATTGTGTTGGTCAAAATATAGGCGTACCTCGAACTAGTTGCTGCTTGATTTTAAAAAGTTGATTTTACATGTATGACCCATTCTTGGTCATATTAAAAGTCAAAGGAAAAAAGTTTTTACTGTTCTCAAATGTAAAAATAGGTCACATTTGACCCTCAAAATTATTTAAGGCTAATATAACCTGCTACTGAAAAACATTTTTCATTGTGCTCCTAAAGTAAACTAACAAATGTTAGTGTAGGCGCTCTACACTAACATTTGTTAACTCTTTCGCGACCATACTAATTGGTCATCACATCTCCCTCCGGACCGCATGTTTTTTGGTTATTTGTATACCTTTTCTCACATGGAAGCTAACTCTGTACATCACCTAGAAACAAATGGTTTTCACGTGGTTGAAGAGTGACTTTCCAACGTGCTCCTCGAAAAAACAGCGAGTTTTTCCGCCGTTTCGTTAGTGAGTACGAAGGAGAAGAAGAGAGCTCAGTTTCTCCAAAAACGGAGCTCCCGCTCTAGTTTCAGAGAAAAATGCACTTTTGTGTCAAGTGGCAATCGGCTCATTTTACCGGTACTCTGCAGTGTGGCATGTCTCCCAAATCATTTCTACGGCTAAATAAGTATTTTTGTAGGCAAATCTTGGGGGTGTGGCGGCGTGGGGTGCAGCGGTGCGGGTCTCTGGTTGCAGCGGAGCAGCTCCGTGACACTCCTGTGTGACTGGCCGCCGGTGAGTGCTTCGGGGCGGGGGCGGCGGCTCACAGCACCCGCTGCACAGCCCCGCTCCGCTGCACGGTGAAAACAGCAGAGATAACGTGCTTTCAGGTCTGAAACTCCAAACCAGAAACATTTGTAACAGCACCGGAAAAAGTCACTAGATTTGTCGCTAGTTGCTTTTGACAAAAAAAAAAAGTCTCCAAGAGGGTTTGGAAAGTCGCTAGATTTAGCGAGAAAGTCGCCAAGTTGGCAACACGGCGTAGCCGACAGCCGTACAGCACGCTGCACACTGTCACCAGAGCAGCATTCAAGGAGACCGATTACTCAAACAAAACCAAGATCACACGGTTTATAAAAACCATTATGTTTTGATTTGACGAGTTAAAGCAGAAGTAAGCGGAATGTTTGTGTTAATATAAGTCTTAAATAGTTATATCTTGGTTTGGTCTGAAACACGGGTCTGTCAGTCACTCTGCTCTGCTGTAAGCCGAGGAGAAAACTTTCCTTGTATCCTACAACCTTTATCCAATGAGGAGAGAGAACGGCATAAAGGGGCGGTCCTCTCTGTGTGTGCAGCCAAGGTATGCGCATGAATGTGGTGACGTAGGGACGAGGGCAGGGACTGCCAACTCCATCGGCTGACAAGAAGTTAGCCAAAACCACCGGATCGTTTACTCGCCAATGGTCGCGAAAGAGTTAATAAGCAAAGTTCAGCTTTTTATACTAAGGAAAGTTTAGGTTCGCTGCTCCCACATAAAGCATATGATTAGGACTGCCTTCTTTCACCTGCGCAGTATAGCTGGCTAAGATCCTCCTGTCAGAGTAATGCTGAGAAACTGGTACGGCCACCGTACCCCTTTAAATCGGCGATTGACGATATATTCGGCAGTTATGACACGTGTGCGGAGAGCAGGTGTGTATGTAGATAAATAATTTCAACAGAATAATTATATTTTATTGCCTAAAACGTTTTATTTGAACGGAATGTGCACATATCAAATCGAAAATTATGAAAGTATGAAATTAAAAGGCATGGTAAAGTTATGTGTGGACTGTGCACATATGCTGACCACTGAGCCAGCTGCGCAGAGGGCAGAGGCCTGTACCACGAAGCGAGCTCAGCCTACCCGGGGTTCCTCTCAGCCTATCCAGCTGAACCTATCCACAACACTGTCACTCCGGATCAGCGGGAACCACAACGCTGGTTATCAACTCGGTAACTCAACCCCGGCTTGTCTTATTGTGAATCGGTGAACGCGCACATATAAAGGGCGGAGTCAAGGCAGCAGATCAATCACAACCAGAGCACCGACGCGTCAGAGAGAAGCGAGGTGAGCGCAGCGCATACCTCATTTCTCCTGTGAGGAAGAAAAAAAGAAAGAAAAAGAAGCCCGGCCGTGGTCCGACCTGACACGAGTTATTAAATGTTTACGTTTATTTAGAAGAAGTTTAATTGGTGCTGATTAAACTTGTAAATGAATGCTGCTCTGGATCCAAACAACAGAACCATTTTATTATATTAGACTATATATTTTCCATCTTTGGTGAGCATAAGGTTTGTTCTAAATTAAATAAAAGCCTGACCCATAGACACGTGTCCGTTCGGCACACACACACCCTCAAAAAAAAAAAAAAAAAACTATTGGCAGAAGTCCGGGCCATGAGAACCGGCAGCCTACCTTTCGTATGGATAATCAGCTTGATCTAACGGATTTGATCTGTCCCGGAAAATCCGTTGTTGTGATAGACACATGTGTTTTCATAACGCAACTCTGTCCGGAGCTTCGCTACTTTTATTTCGTATCCTTGGTAACAGTAACCCCCGGTACAAGGATTTCAAAATAAGGGCACACTGAATTATTTTTAGAAGAGCGTTATGTTTTATGATATTCAGACTCGTCGGAAATCAGTGTGAATAACATACATATTACATATAGCTGCCAGATCCAATTTACGCACGCTTTGAATTATGCTCCATGTAAATTAGAGTTGAATTCTGTGGAGGCAGACCATTAATTTGGCGAAATAAAATGCAAAAAAAATCACCCAATCGCCAAAAATTAAATCAACCGTGACGGACTCAGCCGGTGGTCGATTGGCGATACATTCGTCCTATCGCCCAAGCCTAGTTTGACACTGTATTAGTTATTTTAGCTACTCAAGTATGGTCGTGGCCATTTTTAAAAAAACTTGTTTATTTCGGATATACAAAGTGTGATCTCACTTGTGTCTTAGGATAGATTTATGTGTAGGACCCTAAGGTACTTCCATGCCAAAGGGGAGCTTTGCATCATGACTTGAAGTCAAAAGGAAAACCAAGAAATCCCATGAGCCTCCGTAGCGTAGCTCTGAGCAGCTCACGGCTGCATGCCACCGTTCTAAAAACAGTTTGCACCGACAAATAAAGATAACAAACCTACTGCTATGGCTATACCGTTTATGGCAATGGGCCAATTTCCCAAAATGTTGAACTATCCCTTTAACCTCCCTATATTCTATACTATATACTGGCATTCACTTCTAAGAGTGCTGGAAGCTGTAAATTCTTGTGGCTGTAATTGATTTAACATTTTATTCCCTACAGATCTCGTTCCCATAGCAACAAGCGATGTCATCATTCCCGCTCCAGATCTGGAAGGAAGTCTCGTTCCAAGTCGGGAGAAAGAAAATCTCATTCTCGCAATCACAGGTCACGCTCTCGGTCCCGTAAATCCAAATCTCATTCAGGCTCCCACAAGTCCAGATCACGTTCTGCAGACCGAAAATCCAAGTCACGTTCAAAGAGCCGCTCTAAGGTAAAGTCGGAGCGGGATTCTCGCAGTCGGTCCAAGGAGATGTCTGGTGACAAGAAGTCCCACAGTCGCTCTGTTTCCCCAGTAGAGAATGGGAAGGAGGAGCGTCCTGCCAAGTCTCCTTCCCACTCTCCATGTGAGGATAACTTCCGATCAAAGTCAAGGGAGAAACATTCAGCTTCTCGTTCAAAGTCCCGCTCAAGATCTGGCTCACGATCTAGATCAGCATCTCAGGAATAGTGGAAAAGCAGAAGGATGTTTCTCTCTTTGTTCAGTTTGAGCCCTATGCTGTACATAATGAGCATAATGAGTGTAATACTGGCTTACGCTGCCTGATTTGTCTACTTTTCTCCTTCATGTGTGCATTTGTCTTTGACATGTTTTAGATGCAGTTGTATTTGAAGATGCACCACAGTGGCAGGGCTTTTTTTTTTCTTTTATCACAGTCACCAAATCTGCTCAAAGAGCCAACTTGTTATTCTGATCTATTAAAATGAGAAGCTGTAGCTTGGTGTAAACTGTCTTTTTTTTATGAGATTTTAAGCACCTCAGTTTGCAGATGTTCGGTTGATTCAATTTACCACCACAGATGTCAGTATCATCCATCAGTCATTGTTTCATACAGCTGTTTCTAGTCATTCAAACTGTATGATTGTGGGAGAAAAGTAGTGTATGGCTGCAGTATTAGAGCGTTTTTCCTTCTTTTTTTTTGTTGCCCTGCAGTCTCAATACTTGCTTTTCAAGGAGTCATCAATCTTGGTGTTGTCTAGCAGACCAATGAAATGCACAGGATTCACAAAGTTGCACTGCAGGACTACATATTTACAAGAAAATAAGGGTTTGTATTTCATATTTGAACAACTTGCGTTATAGGTGGACTACCATAATCCCTTTTAACCCCTTGTACATAGACCTTATGATCAGCATTTGAAACTGATTTTTTGCTGTTTTTGTACAACATTGAGCAGGTTGTCTGTGTAAGACCCCTTTCCCTCTTGGCTAAATTTAGTTTGGCTATACCTTCAAGGCCTCAAATGTAATGTTTTTGTTTTTTGTTGAAAACCAGCAGCCTTGAGACTTCTGTTTGTTTGACTTAAGGGTTTTGTCAAGCAATTGCTTATTTAAAGTATAAGGCTAGTATTGGCATTTTTACTCCCACTCTTCATCTAGTGGAACAGATTTGTATGTTAACTCCATGCCAATGGGATCTTACAGAAAATGTCTTTTTAATTTTATGTTCAATTAAAGAAATTAATTTTAAAAAAAATTATGATAATCGGTGTCTCATGTTTTGTGTCGGGATTGCGAAAGCCCTGTCTGCAGTGCCGACATGACCTACATCCTGCTAATTATATAATAAATGCTTTTTCATCAAGGGTTCAGTACTATACTATGGGGGGGAATGAAGCAGCTCTGGTTGACGGCTTTACGCACAAGCCCGCTGTTAATGTCTGAAGGGAAGAGGAGGGAGCGGCTGTTGATGAGCAGCCGTCAGTGGAAACGGCAGTGTGCTAGTTCTGTCTTCACGTCGACCATAACTGGAAGTGGAGGGGTTGCACTGAAGTCTTCGTCGTTGTATTCTGGTCAGCCAGCGGTGACTGTCTACGCATGCGCAGTATGACCCCCGGAGCCGCAGGAGATCAGAGCTGGTAAGCCAAAATTCAGTTCTCAATTGATCTACAACCACGGATTTATTTCACATTTATCATTTTCTTTCAATTGCGACAGATACGTTGCATCATTTAACCACAAGTGGTTTAAAGGGACAACTATCAAGTATGTTTCTTTTCTGCGGTAAAGCGTTTTGGCGTTGATGTAATCAACCATGAAGCTTTTCATCTTGAAATTTGTGATAATGGAACGTGTTCAATCAATCTAGTCGAGTTAAATAATTGGAAATAATAAGAGAAAGCGCGCCGACATGAATTAAATATTCTAACATGACAAATGGTTTGTGGTTAAACGTTTCTCTGATATTAGAGACGTTGTCGGTATGGGTGACAAGGCTCATTTAAAAAAAAAGAGAGAGAGACTTTGACTGGATTTGAGATGCTGTTTCTACACATTTTAATGTTTCGTTCAAGGGTTTCAGATCCTCCGCCATTTTAACTGAAATGCTGTAATTTAATGTGTGTGCGTGGACTTGGAGGCTCGTGCGTAAATACTTGTGTCATATTATTGCCTGTTTTATTTTAGGTAATGCATGACTGTTAAGTCACACGGGGTCATAAGTGCTGATGGAAGAAATCATCTCTCTGCCATTTTTTGTGTCAAATTAAAATTACTTTTGTTATTTCGTGTGTGTGTGGGGGGGGGGGGGCAATAAGTTTTTTTTTTTCCTTCAATAATCAATAGGCTATGTATCAGAGGCATTTGGGGAATTAGTGGGAGGAATTAAAACGAAATGAAAGTGTATCAGCAGAGGATCTAATGTTATCATAGGTAGGCTAATAAATAGGCTACATTTATTCAGAAACACAGTAGGTACTGCAGAGTATATCTTCATTATATCATCTTGAATGCCTTCCTGTGGTGTATTCCAGACTAATAACATTATTGATTACATGATTAATTAGGGTCCAGGATGCCATTCCGAACGTTTACTTTAATGTTTTGGAATGCCGGCCCTTGACTATTTTTTGAAAAGGAGTGCCATTCTGAACCTGAAAAAAATGTCCGCCATCGAAAGGATTAGGGCACCTGGCTCAGCAAAAGTTCTGATAGTACAGTGGTTAACAGAGTAGGCTATCTGCCTCCGGCACAGGAGATCGGAGTTCGACACCCGGAGGAGGTGCACTTTAGCAAAGACTTTCTTGGCCTCTACCTGATCTTTTCACTAAACTTAAAGCAGAAGTAAGCGATCCGGTGGTTTTGGCTAACTTCCTGTCAGCCGATGGAGTTAGTCCCCGCCCTCGTCCCTACGTAACCACATCATAGACTGTAAAAAGAATGGACGTAGCGTCCGTGACGTCACCCATTGGTTTGGGGGAGTCTGTTTTGTGCCGCTACTACGGGGGTTTGAGCCGCGCCATGTTGGATTCTACTTGCCATATTTGGAGCGGTGCGGCCGTTAGCCGGCCAAGGGCCCGCCCACTGGCCTCGAAGCAGCGGTCTCCAGACCTGTCACTCAACGGTTCTGCGCCCTAATTGGCCAGAACTTTAAACCTAATAACAGTAAAACGGTAGAGTTTTAAAAAAATTCACCCCCCTCAGACTGTGTGCGGGGGTAGAAACTATCGGTTGAGACCAAAAAAATGAAATGTACCAGGCTGTAAATATGTTTTTTAAAGCTGTAAAATCGGCTATTTTAACATGGGGCTCAATTGGAGTTGCTCCCTTCTGGAGCCAGCCCCCAGCGACAGCCGAGGGGATTGCAGCTTTTTGAACGCGGAAGTGAGCTTCACTTCTCAGACCGACAACTGCCCCCTTGAACCACATTCACGCGCATCCCTTGGCTGCACACACAGAGAGGACCGCCCCTTTATGCCGTTCTCTCTCCTCATTGGATAAAGGTTGTAGGATACAAGGAAAGTTTTCTCCTCGGCTTACAGCAGAGCAGAGTGACTGACAGACCCGTGTTTCAGACCAAACACTCTATGTAAGTGATTGCTGTCGGAAGATAGAACTATTTAAGACTTATATTAACACAAACATTCCGTTTACTTCTGCTTTAACCAGCTCCTTTCCACATTGCCTAAACCCAACCAAAGCACAGAGCAAGGACATTTCTTTTTCAGCAGGAGTGCCGCGGCTGCATCAGGCTCGCGCCTGGGTGAAATTTCGAAGGGGGGGGGTCTGGTCTATGTGCCGCGGGCGATCGCGCCAGGCAGGAAGTCAAATACAGAACACGAGAGAATCTGGTCAGTTTTCAAACTAAAACACATTCGGAATGACGGCCCTTCTGGGATTTTCGGAATGACGGACTGTCGAAATGGCGGTCGCCCCCCGATTAATTCTGAGAAAATGTTCATGTGAATTCAACCAATGTAAACAAAACAGAAAGTCAGTTTCATAGCCCTAAATCACATACATCAACTTGACTTCTTCTGCTTGATCTGGACATATGAAAACATTGTTATAAAATGTTCAAACTACAATACCAAAAATGTGTCCTGTTAAAACTGTTAACCTTTTGCCTTGGTCCCCTTTCGCCCCAAAGAATACATTTTTATACTGTTCATACTGTTTCAGTGCTCTGGAGTAAAGGACAGAGGAACGGGGATGCAGTTATGAGTGCCAAAGTGAACATGGAGGCTCCACCCAAAGAAGATTGTATATCTTTAGACTTGTCTTCCTCATCCCCCAGTGAGGCTGTCCTCATCTGTGGGAGTGATGGTGTGACTAAAAAGGTGCGGCCCCATCCCCACACCACCACAGCTCTTCTCCTACCAGGTGAGCACAGTTACATACAACACAGACCATTGTACCATGTGCATGCATTGCATTTGCATATATCTACAGATGTACTTTCTGTGCTGATAAACATTTCTCATGGTGTAGGTTTCTTTAGTGTATGTTCATATTTGTGTGTTTGCCATATAGCCCATTTGTTCTTTTATCTATAATATATTATTTTGCCTACTGGCCCAGACACAACATATGCAATTTACAGATTAGCTTACTGTGGTGCAATTACATTTAGCTGTGTGGTGTAAAAAATAAACAATACAAATAGAATAATACACCTTAGCAAAGTGTTCTGAAACAACACCACTGATCCCCAAAAACCCAGAAAAAGCTGAGGGTGAAATATAACAATCAAAAAAAAATAACCCTTTTAACATTATTTACATCCACGCAATGGGATGCTTTATTTTGTGCCTGTGTCATTTAACCTGTGTGATCAAAATTGAATACATTATTAAATGGTTTAGGTGTTATCTTTGCAACACAGATGTCCGTGGATGAGTTTAAACACAAGGAGTGGTATGCAATTCAGTCCATATTCTCAGTTATTGTAGCATACCTTGGTGTGAAATGTACATATGACAAACTAATATTGAAAGATTTTTATTCAATACTTGAATGACTTTTTAATAATCTGTGTGTGGTTTCAACTAACTAAGATGCTTGTAGCCTTGAAACAAGCTTATCGTACAGCTTACAATTAGAACATTGACACTGACTAACAATTAGCAAGAAAAATATATTCATGGGGTCACAATTACGAGACACGAGTTTGAGGAGCTTAACTACAAAAAAGAATAAACAAATTAAATTCAAATTCAGCCCATCACTCCAATTTTTAAGACTTGGTTGGGGCAAGTCACTAACTTGTTAGATCCAGAGAGGATTAAATACATAGTCTGTCTTCTCTCCAACTTTTGATATAACCAGTTCCATCCTACCTATTACTGTGCATTCACACTAAAAGCTTCCAAAGCATCAAAACGCCAGAAGTCAATTCATTTTCAATGAGAGGCGTTGCCGCGCTTCCAAAGCGTCCAAAGCTTCCAAAGCGTCACCAGACGAGAAGTTGAGCCCTGGTTAACTTTAGGGTAATTAGCTATGACGCGGTTCGGCGGCAACCTGTCAGAATAGAGATGTCCATCGGCTGCCTTTTTTTCCCTTTTTTTTTGTATTTCGGCTCCCCAATGACCAGCGCGATCGAACTTTGACGTCAGTCACGTGACGAGCGGCCAAAGTGGCTCGAGCGTTTTTGACGCTTTGGAAGCTTTTGGCGTGAACGCACAGTTAAGTGAGTAAAGCAGTATGTCTGCACATGCAGTATAGAGTATATTTGCTTGTAGATGTAGGAGTGTTGGTGTGTTTGTATGTGTATGCTTATCTTGGTAAGTGTGACATGCTTTAGATGCACTCTGCTTTTTCTGACTGGTGCTTGTTATGGTAATCCTAATAAGTCATATCCTTTGGAGGGGTGTTTATATATATATATTTTAATCTTTTTATTATTTTGTTATTTTTCTTTCCTTTTCTGTTCTTGTCTTCTAAAGTGATATTTTCATATGTATTAGTGTTATTTGTTTAGAGAATTAAAAACTCAGAAATACAATAGTTAATTAAAAAAGACCCTCACACTCTTACAGATGATTGGATTGCTGGCAGGAGGCCACTCTGCAGTGTTACACAACATTGGTACATTATAGTTTTGAGAAACATTTCATTTACTTTCATGATCAGATGACGATTGTCTTTTCATCTTTATTTCTTGTATCTCATCGCTGGTCCTACAGGATACAGAGAAAGCTATACAATTTAGCATTGTAAATGTCCTAAGATTTTACCGACCAGATTTGGAAAATTATCTAATTAAATAAATGAAAACATTTTATGACGTAGGCCAAAAATTTGCTTCCTCCTTTGAAAGACCTGCAGCTGCCACTGAGATCAGGGTTCTCGGGGGTGAGTGAAGTAAAAAACAAAACAAAAACAAATGCTTTCTTACTTTAGTCTGTGTCTGTCACAGGGAGCTACTTCCTGTGAATCAGTTGATCCCTAACTTGTTCCTCTTTGGAGATTGGAAGTGTTATAATTCACCAATATTAAGCCCCGTCCACATGAATACGCGGCTTCACTGAATCCAATCTTTTTCTTAATCGTTTTGAAAAAAATCTCCGTAAACGCGGCATCGTTTCCAGAAATATCTGCTTCTACACGGATCCACTGAAAACGACCCAAAACGGTGTAGTACATACTGCAGGCGTGTGTGGCGCTGTAGCGCTGCCACACATAAACACTTAAGACAGAGAAGAAGACGGAAAGTCCCCCGCTGTAATTCAATAGAAGAAGTCCCCCGCTGTATTCAAACTCAAACAGGGATTAAATGTTGACAGGGAGTCGTGTCAGAGTAAATATGACCATCAGTGATGATTAAACAGGCGCCGCGATTCAGCCGCAGCGTCTGAGCGACCCGGCGGTAGTCGGCCGTTGTTGTTGTTAGGCTACGTTACATCCATAGACTGTGTAGCTGCTGTAGCGGTGTGTCTCAGGTTACAGGTAGAGCGGTGGGGGGTATAGCCCCGTTTCCACTATGCGGTACGGTACGGGTCGGTACGCTTATTTCAGCGTTTCCACTACCATGGAACCGTTACCATGGAACCGTACTGGTCCCATGGTACCCGTTACCATTTTTGTAACCCTTCTGGTTGGGGTACCTAGCACACAGGACCCAGGACCAATCCCAGAGCTGGTGATTGGTCGAGCATATGGCGTCATCGCGCAGCGCGGCGGATATCTGAAGCACAACAACACAACCGGACCGCGAGCCAGTGGCTAGTGTCCTAGCCTGCCCTACAGTAAAAATGCATGGCACATAAAAAAAAATATATATTTAAGCATCAAAGATGTACAATCAAACCCACATAGTTTAAAACAACGTTCAAAACACACACAGCCAGTGTCACAACTAAGCATAAAGTCAGCTAGCTTAACGCTAACGTATAATGTAAAACGCCATAGACGGGCTAGCAGAAATGAGCTCCGTCCTCATCCCAGGGGAGAAAATGAGCCAAGTAAACTGTACATGGCAAAGTTTACCACTTTATGACTTAAAATTGGTCTGTATTTCTATGGGAGTCCTATCGCCACTCTCAATCGCTCTGGTCTGGCACTCATGGGCCAGACTGGTTTCAGATACATCAAAACAGGTGGTCATGCTGACAGTGCCTTATAGACCCATACTGTCACCAGGCGCGCTGGAAGTTGATTTCAGTGGGGGGGGCTGGGGGCTGCTACCTAAATGTATAACGTAGGCTACGTGGCGGGGAGGGGGGGGGGCCTGGGAGCGTTCTGGGTTCACCCATAGCCTACTGTATTGATATAGAAAATCAATAAACGGGACAGGAGACGAGATAGCGTGTCTAGCAACTCTGCTTCACTTTATTCCTCCAGACCAAGAGACACACCTACACAACAGCTGTCAATCTTCCCCCCAAATCAGGTTCAAATTTCTAACCCCTCTCATGTTAAATATTCGGCCTAGGCCTAGGCTAATATTCGAATTTTTCGGGGCACACTTTCCTGATCCACCACTAATGTCAGATATACATGAAAGGAGGCTCCCACATGCTTGAGCCTAAACTGCTGAATAATAACACATGTCCTGTTATTTTCAGCCTTCTATGAATATATTTCAGCCTACAAGTCAGGGTCCTGAAATGTGTTATCTCTTAATAAACATTATACACATCTCGGGGTTTGCAGGTATCACACACATCACACACACACACACACACACACAGACACACCTGCAGTGTGTTATCTCTCCCTCCTCTGCCTCCGGGCTGGGCTGCCTGGCTGTTTGGGCTCCCTGTCTGCATGGAGCCCTATGGGCTTAGATTTGAGTTCTCAACGGGCCAGAGCGGCTCAACCAACCCGACTGGACGCGCCAGTTCGAGGCGGGTTCAGCCCAAGAATGTAGAAATGACACGGTCAGGTCGGGGTCGTCAGGTTGTGCCTCGCGCTTCTTCTTCTTCTTCTTTTTTTTCCACGGCGTCGTTGCCGAGATGGTTTTGTGTGTCACCGGAGCTCTGGAGGGGAGACTGGCTGGGCGCTGTGCAGCCCAGTATACAGGACGCTCGTGTGTGGGTGAGAGGGGCAGGGAGACTGAGCCTGAGCTCAGCAGAACTCCGAGGTATCAGGACCACGTTCCAGAGTGCAGCGGCGACATGATTCACCTAATTAATCGTTTTTTAGAACGAAAGATACTCCGGCACGGGTGGCGGGCGCTCTGACAGGGGGGGCTGCAGCCCTGGCAGCACCCCCCTTCCCGCGCTACTGACTGTCACCGATAATGTGCCGAAGTGCATGCCCAGTAGATGTTATACAGCCATGTCATTCTGGCCCAGCCAGTGACTTCCATGACGGGACTGGATGGCCATCTAAGATGGCATCCCAAGCAAGAAGGGCCAGCAACTTTACTTGCATCTTCCATGAAGAAGCACCCAAATAAGCCATGAAAAGCCCCAAGGAAACATACTACCAGGGGTGGCCCAAGAGGGGGAAATGGTAAATGGACTTCCAGACTGTTCTGATGATATTATTCCTATGCAGGAATAACCCTCACTGACCTTCTGGTTAGTGGATGACCTGATCTACCCCTGAACAACAGCAGTCAGCAAGTTTACAGCACCTGGTATTCCCAGGCAGTCTCGCATCCAAGTACTGACTAGGCCTGACCCTGCTTAGCTTCTGAGTTTGGACGAGATCAGGCGTGTTCAGGGTGATATGGCTGTAAGCAAGGGTTGAAAGAGCACCTCTAATGGACAAAACAGACAACGACCTATGCATTTGACAACAACGATGAGCACGGTGTAAGTATGCAAGACATGCTACAACCCAGGTGGTCTCAAGGTTTATCATGTAAATGAACCAACCCTGGCGAGATGCATGGGGAGCCAGACCAGGAGACACTAGCCTGGCTCTCGCCAGACCATTGTAGTTCCGCAAAGCTCCACCAGAGGCGCTACGCTCAGCTTCACACAAGGGTCTGGACTCGAGGCCAATGCAAACTTCTTCCCCCGGAGCAAAAAATAATGAACCAATCAGGATCGCCGGGCGGGACTTTCTGAGGTGTGACGTAGCGCTGAAGCGACTGTTTGAGTCAAACAACAATGGCAGCTCGCAGTGAGTGGCTGAAGTAGCACGTCATTCAAGATAACGGACAAGTGGTTTATCCAATCACATACAAGAGTTTTTTTACAAGGCCCCGCCTTCTGAAATGAATCGCCTATGGAGCAGTCCCAGACCCTTGTGTGGAGCTCAGCGTAGCTTTGCGGAACTACAAGGGTCTGGCGAGAGCCAGGCTAAGGAGACACCTCATAGTGCCTTGAAACTCCAAGGTTGAGAAATCCAAGTACCATCACTACAATCAGTGGGTTAAGTGGCCTTCAGCCAAGAATGAGTGGCCCTTATATGATAAAGATGAGAACTGCATACTGTCAGTATCTTGGGAGGTATGGATGGAGGACAACAGTGAGAGGTGAGATGAAGAAAAACACAGAGCTGGTAGCCTGACAAGCCAGACTATAATTAACATGTCTAGTCTGGCAACGACCGGTAGACCTCGGCTCAATCCAGGGGGCGGGATGAAGGCTGTCTTTCAAACTGCCTCCGCACGCAATAGGGTAGCGCTACGACCAATCAGAGCAAAGAGCAGGATGACGTTAGCCTGACAAGCCAATTAAAATGTACGGTATGTTGTCATCGCGTTAAGCCCACCCAACGACTCTCTAAACAGATAGAGCGCTGTGATTGGTGAACACAAATGGTGTTCGAGACTCAAAAAGTTCCTATGGCTCGTTTCTAGACCCACCTACGGAGCAAATAGATTTGCTGCCGCTAGGGTGCAGCTAGATTTCTAGGCTACAGAGCTGGTAGAGGAGCGCTGCAAAAAAGGGTTGGTGGGCATGGTGCTTGCCCATCAAAGTGGGGTTGAGTGGCTTTGCAGGAAGCTCTCCTTGCAAAGATTATAGCATCCAGAGACAGAGGAGAACGCTTCAAGATGGCTGTGGATCAGGAGGAACAAACTGGACTAAATGCTTCATGGGCCGGAAACTGATCACTCCAAGTCAGGTCGCCTGGGCAAGATTATCTGAGGGTAAA
The DNA here is from genome assembly GCF_045865225.1 of Trachurus japonicus. Taxonomy (NCBI): domain Eukaryota; kingdom Metazoa; phylum Chordata; class Actinopteri; order Carangiformes; family Carangidae; genus Trachurus; species Trachurus japonicus. Next base: position 341,388 of record NC_140913.1, on the reverse strand, counting down.
AGATTCAAATCACCCTATAATACCAGGTAGTATGTAGCCTGGCTCTGTCAGCCTATTTACTTCTGCTCAACTTTCATTTCTCTTCAGTACTCCGCCTGGGATTGAAATGCTTTTGCAGCGTTTCTCCTGCAGAGGGTCTATCGCCCAATAGGCAAACAGAGGGAGTAGCTGAGGACAATGAAGTTGAGGTTATGCACTTAGTTTGAAATTGTAGTTCAGTAATGGCGCCAGAGATGTTTGCAAATCCATTCGTGCCACTGTTGCAACTTAAATATGTCGAGAAAAACCTGCAGCTATCATTGACGGACATCTAATACACACTCACTTTGTTCTGCTCACAGCAGTGGGGGATGGTTGTTGTTTACAGCATGCAGCTTCATTACGTTCCGGCTGGTTCTGGGGCATAACATGTCACCTCCAAGATTGGGTAAATGCAGATCCAATAGTTTTAAACCTCAACAGAGTAACCCCCTACCAGGAAGTAAACATTTCTCAATGGAGAGTGGCTAGTCTCTTTGCACAAATTAAATGAAGTGCAAGAGACTGGTTAGGACCAGGCTGTAGCTACTATTACTGTCATTACAGATGATGTGCCCAACCAAACACCCACAATGTTTGATTTCATTCACTGTAATTATGTCGTTATCCAAGAATCTTAAAATGATAATAACACTTAATGTCATGTTACATAAGTCATAGGGCACATCTGGGCACATCGGGAAACACGTGTGGGTTAATGAAAAGCCAAAGGGTATGGGGTAGCCAACTAAATATATAGATATTAGACTACAGAAACCATCTGTAATCATGTATCTGGATGGATAGTTAGCCGACCGGAGACTGACTGACTGACTGACTGACTGACTGACTGACTGACTGACTGACTGACTGTCTGTCTGTCTGTCTGTCTGTCTGTCTGTCTGTCTGTCTGTCTGTCTGTCTGTCTGTCTGTCTGTCTGTCTGTCTGTCTGTCTGTCTGTCTGTTAATCTATGAGAACATCCATGCAAAGACAGTACAAAATATAGCAAAAAGATTTATTCAACATGAATGTGAAATAAGACATGCCACTAAAGTAAAACATAAAAAGTACAATTTATTATATTATTTCTGATATTTTCTCTCTTTTCATAAAAAAATACATGATGCATGATCAATTATGCTCTTCAGGTGAGAAAGCTTATATTATCAGATTCCATTTCTCTTCAGCTCGTGCTCCAAGCCATCAGATGGTGGATATGACTCCAACTGTTGCTGTGGGAGACCCAGGGAAAATAGGGAGGGCAGGTCAGACAACCACACCCACCCTGACAGCACAGATGGGTGGGGCTTGTAGCATTGTCCATGTCCTAGAGTGGAAGGAAGGAATGGCCATCCTGCCCAGCAGCAACCTTAAGGTAAATGGTCTTTCAAACTGAAGTGTTTTGATCTGCCACACTACTTAGATGTCTAATACACATCTGTGTGTGCGTGCGTTGCAGTTCTGTGTGAGTGACGTGGGAACGCTGAGCACACTAATCACTCCAGGGACCACCAGCAGCACCACTGAACCAGCTGCAGGGACTTCTGGGAGATCAGCTGATGCAGAAGGTGCTCCACCAGGAAAAACAGGTAGACACATGGCTACATGTTGCAGTGATGTCAGCAACTATACAACATAAAGTCTAGTGAAACCCTTTCACTAACTTTCTCAACCAATAGTTGGTGATTTTAAATATCTTGAAGTACTTCTTAATATCAGATAAACATCTCCTATGCCACAGTTAATGCTGTGACCAGAAATACTGCAGTGCACCAGGGGTTGATAGTAACAAAGTACACTTATTTATATTTGAAGCTTCTGTTCTATCCCTGCATACTTTTTCCCCCTTTTTAAAAAAAAAAATCTTACCACACTACTACGTCTTCTAAGAATAATGCCCAAAAATACATTACTAGGCTACAGTACTCAAGTAATTACACTTTGTTATTGTTATTGGTGTTATTGTCTACCCTCGTTTAGAAGAAGAAGATGATTTATTGTCATTGTATATCATAGAACAAAATTTCCATTTGAGGGCATTCCCAGATACCCATAGCAGCATTTAAAATAATGTTAATAATAATAATAATAATAATCATCCTAAAAGCCTAAGCAATAAATACTAATAATAAAAAATCAAAAAACATATAATATAGTGTAGTGTAGTGTAGTAGTATAGTGTAGTGTGTCGGTGTGTTGCCACAGTCAACCTCAGGCTTCCAACAGGGGTTTGAATCTATCAGCAATTAAATGATGCTCCATTAAAAAAAGATGAGGTGAAAGACACCAAGATCTGATCTGAAATCTGTGTTTGTTTCTGGGAAGAAGCTGCACTTTAGCCTTGTTGTTCTGGCTTTGAGGCTGCACAACCTTCTGCCTGAGGGGAGGGGGGTGAACAGTTCATGTGCCAGGTGATTTGCTGTTCAACTTGAGATATGTGTGTTCTGAGATATGTAATGTTTATTTAATTCAAGATAAACAGACAGCTTATATTGGTTGATGCTGTGGTTGGTCATGTGATTAATGGCCTTTTCTTGTATCATATTCTACAAGCTTTTAACTCTATTTTGTCAACATAAAAAAAGTAATTTTAAATTATTTGATTTTTTTTTTTTTTTTTTTTTACATTCAAATACTCCAGTAGCTACTTAAACTCAAGCAAAAAAAATTAACTGAACAGATTAGGAGGAGCTTTACTTTTACCCCAGTAATGGAGCTGTGGACTATATTCACCTCTGCACTGCAATTTTTAATTGTGTTTAAGTAAGTTTTCACCTGTAGTCTTTTAACTGACCTAGTGGTTGTGTGTCAGATGTGTCGGTTCCTGTCAGCTCTGGGAGAGGTGCAGCCGTGGAGCCTGGAAGGTTGGTTCCGGTCAAACCTGAAGTCCACATCGGACCAGGACAACATAACTATGATCCCAGACTTCAGAGGCCCTACACAGAGGAGTTGCATGGAGAGGCCATCAGTGACAGGTGTGCACACAACTCAACTGTTGATTTGATATGGAAGTGATAATGGATAACGATATGGACATGGGTGATGTGGGCAGCCACCCAGAGTGGCGTCTTGTCAGGGTGTGGCAAAAAGAAACAAACAAAAAAACAACACACTAACAGTAACAGGAGTTAGTTTGACCATATGGAGAATCTATCAGAAAGCTATTTCTCCCTCTATACAAATTCAAATTCATTTATTAGTCTCCCGTGGGAGAAATTTCTCTCGGACAAGAGCAGTGCTGCTTCACAACAAGACAAAAACAGTACAAAAGAACAGCAATATACAGTACAGTACGGGTCGTCCACTAACCAGAAGGTCGGTGGTTCGATTCCAGGCTCCTCCAGTCAACATGTCGAAATGTCCTTGGGCAAGACACTGAACCCACACTTGCCCCCCGATGTGTCCATCGGGGTATGAATGTGTGTGAATGCTTAGTTTCCTGCACTATGCCCAGTGCTGTATGAATGTGTGTGAAAGGGTGAATGTGACCATTACATTGTAAAGCGCTTTGAGTGGTCCAAGAGACTAGAAAAGCGCTATATAAGTGCAAGTCCATTTACCATTACCATATAGTATAGTATAGTATAGTATACAATACTAATGCAATTAGTAAAGCCAGTCACACCCAGAGAAACCACCAAATAAACCACAGTTTATTCATAAGACATGAACAGATGTGGACAAAATTGTTGGTACCCTAATGTTAAAGAAAGAAAAACTCACAATTGTCACTGAAATAACTTGAAACTGACAAAAGTAGAGGACCAAATAAAAGGGCATTCTCCCAGAAGCTCTGTGGGCAGATGAGACAAAACTAGAGCCTTTTGATCCAAAACTAAAGCTTCTTGGTAAGTCACATCAGCTCATCATACACAGATGCAAAACGAAGCATACAAAGAAAACTGTCAGAGGGTGTCTTGAATCTGTGCAGGTATGAAATCTCAAGACTATCAAGGTATTCTGGAGCCATATGTGCTGCCCAGTCCACAGGGCAGGGCTCCTCCAACAGGGTAGTGACCCAAAACACACAGCAGCTAAAAACACAAGAATGACTCTGGGTTTTCAGTTCCAGGAAGAGAGGTAACTGAAACTCTGGGTCTGTTACTACGGTAACTTACTCTGTGAACATAACCTGCTCGCTGGCAGGTTTACCTGAAGAAAGCCTGAGTCTGACGGAGCTGTCCTTTCCTTCTCAGTCTGATCATGTTGAAGCAGAAATAATTCACATAGTTTTACAACAGGAGCAACATTTAGCTCTCGTTCCCTGAGCCGAACGGCACCGCTTCTCCGACCGCACACTGTTTGTAAAAACGGGCTATACAAATAAAATTGCCTTGCCTTGCCTTGCCTTGCACATTGACTATCAGGCTACACGTCACCGCTGATGTGCTCTCAAATCCACTTCATTTTTTTGTTTAATCCATCACGTTGCAGGTTAATCATTCACCTTCTATCAGACAGAAAAAAGAGAAATAACTCATTTCACTTGGGTTTCTTTGTTTCCCACAGATAAAAGTAACCATAATTAGGCATAGCCTATTATATTTTTTCATAGCCTATTTTTACCAACAGCACAATTTTGTGTTTCTAATTTGCAGCTGCTTTTAAGATAAGATTAAATGACTTCTAGTTCAATCTGTAGACACTAAGTCTTCTCTCTTCTCAGCAGGATGTTAGGAGACTGATGTGTGTTAATCAGCATGTTGGTGCTAATACACGTTGAAATATCCACTGATTTACTTTTACTTTGAATATGAATAAAACCAAAGTGAGGAGCCATCACAAGACTGTTTTTATATTTCATTTTCAGCTGACTGCATTTTAAATGAAATGAAATACCAGTACCATAAAATAAAACAAAACATCAAGCAACACCCAACCTTATTAAAAGAAAGTGATGTGTAAATTTAAAATGAAAAGACGACCGCATCTACAACTCAGTCAGTGATTCTTTCTACGGCCACAGCCGTGTTACTTTTTTTTTTCCAGAACATGTCTGCTTCCTGTTTTCTCCCCTGTTGCTATGGTGAATCACAATATCGGAGCTCCATTGATGATGGCTTCTTACTAGTCGTCAGACACAAGCTCAACATACTCAAAGTCGACTTGCCTAACTCAGATCAGCTGTTCTGGAACTGAAAACTCAGTTTCACTTCACAGAGTAAGTCAACTCAGAGTTCAGGGATAGACTCAGAGTTTGTTGAACCTCCTTTCTGGAATACCCCTCAGACCAGTTTCACTATTTATTCATTTATTTTTAAATAATTCTTCCGACAGCAATCACTTATATAGAGTGTTTGGTCTGAAACACGGGTCTGTCAGTCACTCTGCTCTGCTGTAAGCTGAGGAGAAAACTTTCTTTGTATCCTACAACCTTTATCCAATGAGGAGAGAGAACGGCATAAAGGGGCGGTCCTCTCTGTGTGTGCAGCCAAGGGATGCGCGTGAATGTGGTGACGTAGGGACGAGGGCGGGGACTGCTAATCTGCTGACAGGAAGTTAGCCAAAACCACCGGATCACTTAATTCTGCTTTAATTTTCACAAAATGTTTATCTGTTATTACTTTTGTTAGTTTCAAGGTATTTCAGTTATTTCAGTTTTTCTTTCTTTAACGGAAGGGTACCAACAATTTTGTCCATGTCTGTATTTGTGTGTGTGGGTGTATACTCATTATTTTTTTCTCTTTTTAATCAGTCATTATTTATTAACACTATCCCATCACTAACTTTAAATCGTTAAACTCTTTAAAACTACTGATAATGTCACCCTGCATAGCTGTCCCTTTTTTTCTTTTTGTTTTGGGTATGGAACACCAAAAACACATCCAACTAATAAGAGCAACTGTGTGTGTTGCAAAACAAAATATTAATACTGAGAAGAAAAACTATTTTAAGCAGAAGAACATCATTGAGCAGCAAACCTGCACAACAGTGCAACATGTCTTGACAGTGAGGGACCCCTGCAGTGGACGTGTGGGGCTGCAATCATAGGATGTCCCAAACTTTCAGTCACTGTGTATATAGCATTTTAAGTCACATATGTAAAGGTACAGTGAAGATACAGCAAAGTCAATTTCACTACTGCATGTTTAAGGTGAAATTAAATATAATGGAAATAGAAAACCAGGAGTCTGGTGATGTCCTCTCTACACCTCAGGAGAAGTGGGGGAGTGGAGAAGGTGCCAGCCGGTGCGAGGGTCTCCTCCCTTAATCCGGATCACTTGAAATCAATGAGGAAGAGGAAGAGGAAAGAGTACCCGAGTCTCTCTGAAGAAGAGTCTGACATTGAGGGCACGGTGGGACAGCATTGTTATTTCCTTTTAATATCCATAGATAGATATAACCAAAAATTCTCATGTCTCAAGAGTTTGATCGTTTTAGCTTGATTACAGCATTTCCTGTATTGTAAGTGATATGGTGACTTTTGTAACATGTTTTTTTAGGCTGAGAAAGTGGATGACTCTAAAGCAGACAGCAGACACATCAGAGGAGGTTGGACTGCTGCATTGAATTTTGTTGAGCCATTTCATCATCCAGCCCCTGTGCACCCATAACCCTTTGATCATGTCCTTCTCTGACCTTTAATTACCCCATTTATTTTGTGTCTTTCCCACAAACAAAACATTTTTTCTTTTAATGAAAATGTTTACGTATAACTAGCATGTAAATTTACAGGAGCTGCTGCCCAGGGAGTCTATTTATTTCCCCTCCTAACTAATTTTCTCTTATTTGTTTTGCCATAATGTTCTCCTTAGTTTGAGCTTACATTCCATCAATATCTTGTGGTGAAGCATGTTGTATAAATAGATGTACTAACTGGAATTTTTGCTGTAGCTGGAGACAGTAAGACAGAACAGTGGACTTGGGCTCAGTATCTGGACGAGACCAAAGCTGGTGCTGCTCCCAACAAGCTTTTCCAAGAGGTATGTTAGAGTTTGATATCCAGACTGAAGTATCATCCTAAACTAGTGCTCCGTTATCTCAGTTTACCCATCTCCAATTTTTCCCTGTTAAAAGGGTTTTCCATGGAGTTTTTCCTCAGTGGATGTGAGGGTCTAAGGACAGAGGATGTTGTTATGATGTCATGTAAAGCCCTTTGAGACAAACTGTTGGTAAAAACAGGCTATACAAATAAAATGGCCTTGCCTTGCCATGACTTTTTACTGCTACATTTACAGCTTTGTTTTACAGGATAGGAGTGATTTTGTTGGCCTTAGATGATAAATAAATTGCAATCTTGACAAGTGAGGAAACAAGACAAGTATATTTACCTTTATCTACCTGCATTAATTAATATTTTTATCTTATCACTATAGTGCTGAGGGAGAGTGTCAGCGTGATCTCAATTTAAAGTAATTTATTTCTCTAACAATCCAAGCCAACCAAACTCTGAACTGATGTTCCCTCACGGATAAATAGTTTTCACCTACTCGTATATTAATTTATGTCCCATTCTGAAATATGTTGCTGTGTCATCCTGTGTGTTCAGTCCCAGAGGGTGCCAACAGTGAAGAATGGTTTTAAACAGGGGATGAAGCTGGAAGGAATCGACCCCCAGCATCCATCCATGTACTTTGTCCTTACTGTGGCTGAGGTGAGCTAGGTATCCATTAACATGGGTGATGAATCTTAAAGGGATAGTTCACCCAGAATTCAAATTTCACTCATTATCTACTCACCCTCATGTGGACTAAGGGTTGGGAGAATTTTCAGAGTCCTCCGTGCCTTCTCTGAGTTACGGGGGGCTCTGCGCAGCAGTATTTGTCCATATAATGGTTGTGAATGGGGCTCACTTTTCTTCGTCCAAAAAGACACACCAAAAAACATCCAAATACCTCCACACTGCTCGTCTGTAATGTCCCTCTTGTATTGAAGCCCCGACATGAGAAATTGTTCCACCGGTGATTTGCACTGACACAGGAAGAGCAGTGAACTGAGACACTGGGAGCTTCCGCTACAAACAAGCTTAAAATATAGACTCATTTAATTATTTTCGGAACAATTTCTCATGTTGGGGCTTCAATACAAGAGGGACATTACAGACGAGCAGTATGGAGGTATTTGGATGTTTTTTGGTGTGTCTTTTTGGACGAAGAAAAGTGAGCACCATTCACAACCATTATATGGACAAATACTGCTGCACGGACCCCCCCCGTAACTCAGAGAAGGCACGGAGGACTCTGAAAATTCTCCTTAGTAGACATGAGGGTGAGTAGATAATGAGTGAAATTTGGGTGAACTATCCCTTTAATGACCAGGAGGATTCTTTAGGAGTAAAAATAAGGCTTCACAAACAGAATGCTCCTGTTTTGCATGGGGAAGAAGAAAGAAGTGAGAGAAGTTCAGCTTACATGGCATTCTCCAGCCTGCTTTGTTTTTCTCTAATGTGTTCTGTTATCGTTAAGGTGTGTGGTTACCGGCTGCGGCTCCATTTTGATGGCTACTCTGACTGCCATGACTTTTGGGTGAATGCCAACTCCCCTGACATCCATCCTGCAGGCTGGTGTGAAAGCACAGGACACAAACTGCACACTCCCAAAGGTCAGGACACTAGAAGAGCCAGTTAGAACAGCTGACTTGGCACCAACAGTCCAGCAGAGCTGCATCTGTGCACAGGGCCACCACAAAATTCCAATATCTGTTTAATACTTGCTTCATGTAGAACATTTTCAGTTTATCAACACATGAAAACAGGACTTCTGATTTTCAACTGCCAAACTTCCATATTTTTACTCGCATGTGCACCTCTGTTACACTGCTGCCGCAGGTCAGCTAAGTGAATTTGGAAGCAGCTTAAGGGCAGGATTAAGGGAGCTCTTTCCTGTTGTTCTCAGCTGTACTGGTATGTTCACCATACAGATCCTCTCATCTAACCCTGGACATGACAATAAATACATTTGCTGTCTTATATTATTCCTTTACGCAGATGGATTGATGGATGGATGGATGGATGGATGGATGGATGGATGGATTGATTGATGAATGAATGGACAATATTCCTTTAAATGTTATGCGCTTTTCCCCAAAATACACACCCTGGTAATTTTTCTATTTCTCTGTCTGTCCTGCAGGCTGCAAAGAGGAGGAGTTTACCTGGACAAACTACCTAAGAATGACTAAAGCACAAGTAGCTCCCAAAGAACTCTTTGCCAGTCCTGGGAGGGTAACTGCCACTATACAGTATTATGGTAGATTATCAACAAGCATGAATGGATGAGGGGAAAGATGTATGGTTAGGAAAGGGTTAAGTTAAAATAATTTGCATGTTTTTATCCATCTATCAAAATCTAAATTGTGACATGAATTGAATTTTATTAATGGGTCTCTACCTGCATTGCTTTGCTAAATCTGATGCCCTGTCCACCATATGTTTTATTATTGATATTTAATATGAGGACACCATAAAGATGTATGTCTGCCTGGATTGATCTTGGCCTGCACTTTCATGTTTAATCCCAGCAGACATCAAGTTTTTGTGTTCTGCTGTTGTCTTAGATAGTTGACAAATTCATAAAGAAAACATTCAAGCAAGCAAAATCACACAATTTATGTTTCATAATCAGTGGTCATTGGTCATTCTAAAAGAAATGTACAAACTTTATTCTGCTTGTTTATGTCCTCCTATCATACTTATTCTAATGCATTTTACCATCTGTTCAGAACAATATGAAGTGCGGTTTTGAAATAGGAATGAAGCTGGAGGCTGTCGACCGTATGAACCCTTCCCTCATCTGTGTAGCAACTGTCACCGACATGGTGGATGACCGCTTCCTGGTTCATTTTGACAACTGGGATGACACATATGACTACTGGTGAGCCTCAGAATCTTTCTGGATGCATGGGCTTTTGGAAATGATTGAATGAATAGGATGCACAGCAGCAGCCCAAAGAAACTGAGGCTTGCAATGTGCTTAGAAGTTGCTATATGTAGTTTTGGAATACTGACAACAAAGTCGTTGATCTCATTGTTCCTGGCATCAAGGGAGGTGTAAGCAGTGTCAAAGGGATAGTTCACCCAAAATTCAAATTTCACTCACTATCTACTCACCCTCATGTCGACTAATGGCGCTTTTCCACTACACTTTCACAGCACGGAACGGCACGGCTCGGTAAAAGTGCTTTTCCACTACAGCTGCGTTCTTCTAGTACCTCCTTTTTCGATCCGCTCATCAGCTCCAAACTCACTCGTCTGCTCCTCGTTAACAGACCACACTGTGGTTTTACACACAGCAACATTTAACTCGGGTGAAGGAATAACAACAGTCTCGATACAGATCAGCTGGCGCTGTTGCCGCTCGGTTTTTGAAATTTCCGGGTTTGATTCTCATGTCGAATGTTGCGCTCGCGCCGACACTCTACCCAATCAGTGGAAGGCAGTCAGCTGACGTCACGTTATAGTATCGCTTCGGCTCGCTTGGAACCAGGGCTGAGGAGGTACTAAAAATGGTACCTGGTACCAGGTACTAGGGCTAGTGAAAAAGCAAAAGAAGCGCGCTGTGCCGTGCCGTGCCGTGCCGTGCCGTGCCGTGCCAGTGGAAAAGCGGCATAGGGCTGGGAGAAGTTTCAGAGTCCTCCGTGCCTTCTCTGAGTTACAGCGGGGCTCCGTGCAGCACTGCATGTCCATATGACGGTAGCGAACGGGGCTCACTTTTCTTCGTCCAAAAAGACACGCCAAAAAACATCCAAAGACCTCCATAGTGCTCGTCTGTAATGTCCCTCTTGTATTGAAGCCCCAACATGAGAAATTGTTCCGAAAAAAATTCAATTAGACTATATTTTAAGTAGGGCTGACCCGATTATCATATTTTGATAATCGAAGCTTCGCGGACATAAAATCGATTTTAATCGAAGCTTCGACGGCAGGGGGGTGCACGATCGTAGCGGAAATAATGAAAGTAATGGCAAACAAACACTGCATGTCTCCAAAATCAGACAGGTTTCCAGGATGCCAAGTCGCCTACTCATTTTAATGTAACAATTGCCGATGAGAACCGGTGTCAAAAAGGAAAAAAGGAAGAAAAAAAAAAACAATCGATCACGGACTTCATGATCGATTACCATGGCAACGAACGAAGCTTCGATTTTTTTTGGGTCAGCCCTAATTTTAAGCTCCCAGTGTTGCTCTTCCTGGTCCGTCCAAATCTCGCGCGATTTGCACTGACGCCGGCGCAAATCGCGAAATTTGAATTTTGGGTGAACTATCCCTTTAAGACAAAGAAAACCGGCTGATACATTATCTCCACATTAAGTTGCTGTGGCTAAAGCAGATTGCATACTTGGACATCTAGCAGACACAGAAAACATTAACACTCATTTTGAAGTTATGTTTCTATTCACCTGATGAAATAAAGCTCAATATTGCATTTCCTTTTTAGTTCTGATATGCACTCAACTAACTCATTATAAAAATATTAATCTCTTTTCACTCTGAAATGCCCCCCCCCCCCATTGGAAATGTCCATAAAACTGTTCCTATGTTTATAATAATATAACAACAATTTCTGCCTAAACTCCTATCAGTGTACTTTAAATGCATTTCTCATAACAGCAAATCACCTGTGCAAAAGCCTCTAAAGCAATGAAAGCCTTGTTCGAATGCATCAGAGCCTGCAAATTGAGTCATTTTACAATCATAAACATACACACAAACTGTCAGAATGCAGCACTGTTTATGTATTAAGTATTGTGGGTTGTCATAATACGCAGGTGTGATGCCAGTAGTCCATACATTCATCCTATTGGTTGGTGCCAGGAGAGGACCCTGCCCCTAACACCACCCCAAGGTGACCAATGTGTTCCCTGTCAATCATGAATTTAATCATGTTCATAGTCATACATTGGGTGATGCATTTCAAAAGCTCTGCCCAGTTCTCTTTATGTTCCTTTCGTGTCTATTCACAGTAAATACTTGATGTAGAAATGTGAGTTTGGCAAATAAATCCTTGAAATATATCCTAAAAGAATATTTTAATGGGTTTTATAGTAGATACTTTCACATGATTGTGTGGGGGTCTGTATTGTTTGTGTGATGTGAAATCATTTTTTGGCACACCAGATTACCCAGACCCAGGCAGGTTCTCCTGGTCTCACTACCTGGAGGAGACTGGTTCTAAGGCGGTGCCTTCTGACGCCTTTAAAGTGGTGAGAACAACAACATTTTGTTTTTTATATCATTGACAGCATTAATACAGTTGAAGTGGTGCATGGTATGTGGTATGGGCTTTCAGTAAATTGGGTTGGGAATGTGAGTAAATGAAAAAAGATATTTAAAAAATATACTAAAACAGAGGATATGCATTGAATAAAATTTAATTGAATACCTTTATTGAAAAGCAAACCTCCATGTGGTTTAAAATACATCAGTGAAAAAGAAAGACACATAAGCAACAACAATAAAACAATAATAAAATTCAATATTGCACATTCCTCTAAAGTGTGGCAGTACATTTTAAAGTGCAGTGCAGTCAGTCAGTGTGGAGGCATGTGGCAGTCTATGTTTGTGAGTTCAGTTGCCTGATGGCGCTGGGGTAGAAGCTGTTAATGTTGATCTGTAGCGCCTCCCAGAGGGCCTGGGTGGGAACTGTCCTGGGTCCTGTTTTGTGCACGTTGTTGGCATCTGGTGTGGTATATCCGGCGGCAGTTGTGTGTGTGTGTTATTTTCTGGGCTGACTTCCTGACTCTGTCCAGGGCTTTTCTGTCCGCTGCAGTACAACTGTTGAACCACACTATGATGTTGTATCATGTAATGATGCTTTGTATGGAAGAGGTGTAACAGTTTCTGAGGCAGATTGGCTTTCCTCATTGCTCTTAAAAAGTACAGGCACTGTTGACCTTTGTTCACCAGGGCAGTGGTGTTGGTAGACCAGGTGTGTGTGCCGAGGAACTTAAAGGGATAGTTCACCCAAAATTCAAATTTCACTCATTATCTACTCGCCCTCATGTCGACTAAGAGCTATGAGAATTTTCAGAGTCCTCCGTGCCTTCTCTGAGTTACGGGGGGGTCCGCGCAGCAGTATTTGTCCATATAATGGTTGTCAATGGATACCAACTTTCTTCGTCCAAAAAGCCACACCAAAAAACATCCAAATACCTCCATACTGCTCGTCTGTAATGTCTCTCTTGTATTGAAGCCCGACCATGAGAAATTGTTCCGCGCGTGATTTGCACTGACACAGGAAGAGCAGTGAACTGAGACACTGGGAGCTTCCGCTACAAACAAGCTTAAAATATAGACTTATTTAATTTTTTTTGGAACAATTTCTCATGTCGGGGCTTCCTACAAGAGGGACATTACAGACGAGCACTATGGAGGTATTTGGATGTTTTTTGGTGTGTCTTCTTGGACGAAGAAAGTTGGTATCCATTGACAACCATTATATGGACAAATACTGCTGCGCGGACCCCCCTGTAACTCAGAGAAGGCACGGAGGACTCTGAAAATTCTCACAGCTCTTAGTTGACATGAGGGTGAGTAGATAATGAGAGAAATTTGAATTTTGGGTGAACTATCCCTTTAAAGTCACTGACCCTCTCCACTACATGTCCTCTGATGTGGACAGGGGCAGGGTCTGTTCTTTTCCTGCAGAAGTCAATCAGCATTTCCTTGGTTGTGGAGGAGTTGAGGGCCAGGTTGTTAGTGGAGCACCAGGTGATGAGTTTTTGGATGTCGTCTCTGTAAGCAGACTCATCGTTGTTGTGGATGAGCCCCACTACTGTAGTGTCGTCAGCAAATTTGACAAAGATGTTGTTGTTGTGTGATGGTGTACAGTCGTAAGTGTACATTGTATACAGTAGCGGACTCAGCACGCAGCCCTGGGGGGTGGGGGTGGGGGGGCATGCTGAGTGTGAGGACTGATGAGTACTGAGGGCCCATCTGCACTGACTGAGGGCGGTCTGTCATAAAGTCTCTGATCCAGCTGCAGATGCTCTGGTTGATGCCCAGGCTGAGTGAATTGGACACCGGCTGGCTGGGGATGAAGCAGTTGAATGTCTTGTGTAGGTGCCAGGGTGTTGAAGGCTGTGTTGATGGCATCTGCAGTGGATCTGTTAGCCCTGTACGCCAACTGGTGCTGGTCAAGGCTGGGAGGGAGAGATTTTATGTTTTTTTTATGTAAAGATATTAAATAAAAGGTAAGATATTAACGTCAAATCAAAATGGAGACATCACAGAAAAGATTAAATGATAAAAGAAGACAAGACAGATGCTTGGGGGTGAGTAAATCAAGTCAAACAAACAATATAATAATATGAATGCCATCATAGCTGAAACATAAATGTTTAGGATGCTGTCATTGGTACAACAGATACAGTTAAGCATGTATTCTTCATAGCAGATGCTAATGTATAATATCCATATATCCATCCATTGTCTATACTCCTTATCTGTGCAGAGTCACAAGGGTGGCGGAGGCAGTCCCAGCTGACACAGGGAGAGGGTGGGGGGGACACTGGACAGGTCCAGTCCATCACAGGGCTTCATATAGCAACCAACAACACAAACTCACATTCACCCCTATGAGCAATTTCGAGTCACCAACACGTCTCTGGACTGGGGGAGGAAGCTGGAGAACCTGGAGAGGGCTGTGATGCATATGAACTTCTTTCAAAGCAACTTTCAAGTTGTATAAAAAAAAAACCTTTAGATGCTGACCAAAAACTACAACATCCCTGGCTTGTGTGTTGCAGAACTCTCTTTATTTCCTGTCATCTCTCCAGCATAGTTTCTCTAATGAAATACAGAAAATGTCCAGCACAAAAAACAAAACAGCATTAATATCTATTATGAATTTTGCTGGTTAAGCCAACACTTTATTAAAGTATGATTGAGCTTGTTTTCCCTAATCCCCTGCTCCTCTGCTCTGCTGCCAGCGGGCGGCTCACAGCTTCCAGCCTCAGATGAAACTAGAGGCTGTGGACAAGAGAAGTCCTGGTCTGATTAGAGTGGCCACAGTGGAAGAGGTTGAGACTCACCGCATTAAGGTAATACTGGCTGAATGTGTATTCAGGTAAATCCACATATTGATGTGTTGGAATGAATTTTATGATTTTGTATGTGTGTGATATTGTAAAAAAAAAAAAAAAAATGGTTCTCCAGCTCAGCCAGGTGCACCACAGCTTTAGCCTACTTGAGTATACTTGCCTGTTGGTGCCTTGGTGCTAATGGTTTTGGTGTCATCATACTGCTGATAACTGCTTAAAATGTACAGTGTAGGTTTGCAAATGGATGGCAGACTTGTCCCCACCAATATTGGAGGGAACTCATTGGCACTATGTTTATTGTTATCAATTTTTCTATGGATGCTCCCTCAAGAGGCCACATCTTCAAGACAACTTGTACTAGCATGGTCATTTGAGCAGTGTTGGGCAAGTTACTATTCAGTTACAGTTACTTCTTTCAAGAAGTAATTGAATTACTTTACAAAATACAGTTTCATAAATGTTATGATTTAATGGGAAAGTAACGTTTGGTTATCAAACATAACCTCAGTTCTTAGAATAATATGAGCGAGGTGTCTCGCTATGGGATGCAGCCTCCTGCAGCCCTGATAGAAGCATTTATCTCAATCCGCCAATCCTGATTGGCCGGTGGAAAGTGTTCATCCGCGTCACACACAGTAGTCCCACCTACTATAAATAGTGTGTGCGGATAACGCCCCCTCAATTCAATAAGCAAACCTCTTCTCACCGCCCAGCAAGAAGGGTCGTCTGGCGAGACACCTCGCTCATATTATTCTAAGAACTGAGGTTATGTTTGATAACCAAA
The DNA here is from genome assembly GCF_045865225.1 of Trachurus japonicus. Lineage (NCBI taxonomy): Eukaryota > Metazoa > Chordata > Actinopteri > Carangiformes > Carangidae > Trachurus > Trachurus japonicus. The sequence continues at coordinate 325,605 of NC_140913.1, read as the reverse complement.
CGTTCTTCTTCATAATATTCACTCGGTGTCTCGCTATGGGATATGGTAGCTCCCGTATTGCCAGACAGTTTATCGAACAGGTACCGACCAGTGGGGAGGGTCCCTGGGTTCCAGTTAAGACTCCAGGACCGCGCTAGCCACGCAGGGCCCTGACACGTCAAGCATGTAGAACCGAACAAAAGTCAGAGGCGAGGACCAACTCGCTGCTGAACAAATGTCCTGCACAGACACTCCCCTAAATAAAGCCCAGGACGCGGCCATCCCACGGGTAGAGTGCGCGCGCAAACCCGCCGGTGGCTGCAGACCTCTGCTCTTATATGCCAAAGCTATAGCCTCCACCACCCAGTGGGCGAGGCGCTGCTTTGTGACTGGCTGTCCCTTTCGGGGTTCAGCCCAGGAGACAAAGAGCTGATCGTTCTTCCTGATGCTCTGTGTCCTGTTCATATAAGAGCGCACAGCTCGAACCGGACACAGCATGTTTGCTCGCTGCTCACCTGGAGGAGCGGTGAACGCTGCGAGCTCAATCGGGGACCATGAACCCACCACCTTAGGTACAAAGACCGGGTTGGGTTTCAGAACCATACGCGTATTCCCCGGGGCGAACTGAGTGCACACAGGGCTCACAGAGAGCGCATGGATATCACTCACTCGCTTTGCAGAGGCGAGAGCCAGTAACAGCACTGTCTTAAGGGACAGGTGTTTGAGACTTGCTCCCAGCAATGGCTCAAATGGGGGGCCTTTAAGCCCCTCCAAAACCACCGCTAGATCCCATGGAGGCAATAGTGGTCTGGAGACAGAGAGAAGCCTGCGCGCGCCCCTCATAAACCGGCACACCAAAGGGTGTTGCCCTGCTGATTTGTCCCCAAATCCTATATGGCAAGCCGCTATAGCCGCCAGATAAACCTTAACCGTGGAAAAGGCTTTCCCTTTATCAATCAGGTCCTGTAAAAACGACAGTATCACTGGCACAGAACACTGAAAGGGGGTGTGGTCCCGTTCAAGACACCACCGCTCAAACACTCCCCACTTAGAGTCGTACAGAGACCTAGTGGAGGGAGCCCTGGCGTTTTGGATAGTGTTAACCACACTCTGAGGGAGCCCGGCAGTGGTCAGATTGAGCCACTCACGGGCCAGGCCCACAGTTGCAGTCGCTCCGGGTGCGGGTGGAACACCGTCCCCCTTCCCTGCGACAGCAAGTCCCTGCGCACCGGCAGCTGCCAAGGCTGGGCGCACAGCATCCGATATATCTCTGCCAGCCAGTGCATCGCTGGCCAGTGTGGAGCTATCAGGATCAGCTTGTGGCTGTGTTCCCTCACTCTGGCGAGAGTGGGGGGTATCAGGGCCAGTGGGGGAAACGCATAGAGCAGCTCGTGCGGCCAAGCGTGCGCTAGCGCGTCTACGCCCAGGGGAGCGTTCAGAGTGCGCAGAGAGAAGAACAGCTCGCACTGAGCGTTTTCTCTGCACGCAAACAGATCTATCCTGGCGCGCCCGTAGCGCGCCCATATCTGCTCCAAGACCTGCGGGTGTAGCATCCATTCCCCGTATATCGGCGCGCCCCTGGACAGCAGGTCGGCACCTGCGTTCAGGGTCCCCGGGATGTGAGTCGCCCTCAGGGAGAGAAAGTGCACACTGCTCCAGAGGATCAGTTTGTGTGCCAGAGTGTGCAACAAACAAGAGCGCAACCCGCCTTGACGGTTTATATACGCTACTGTCGTTGTGTTGTCCGTCCTCACCAGGACGTGATGGCCCGAGAGGAACGGGAGGAAGTGTTTCAGAGACAGAAACACAGCCGAGAGCTCGAGAAAGTTTATGTGAAGACGTTGGAGAGCCTGGCTCCAGCGTCCTCTCACAGGCCTGCCCTCGTAAATACCACCCCAGCCGGATAGGCTGGCATCCGTGGTGACCACTTTCCTGGACGAGACAGTGCCCATTGACACCCCTTGAGACAGGAAAGACGGAGCCCGCCAGTGGCGCAGAGCCGTCACGCAATCCGCCGTGACCGTTATCCACCGTGCGCCATGACGCACGGGATCTAGCCTGAGTGAAGCGACCCAGCGCTGAAATTCCCGCATGTGAAGGCGGCCAAGACGGATCACGAGGATGGCTGAGGCCATCAGACCCAGTAGCCGAAGACACAGTCTGAACTGGACGGACCTGTGTCGACGGAAGTGCGCGAGGCAAGCTTTGAAAGTTTTCACTCTCTCCTCCGAGAGGCGAGCTGTGAATGGCACGGAGCGCAGGGATAAACCCAGAAAGATTATCTCCTGTGTGGGAGAGAGTTGGCTCTTCTCCGTATTTATCACAAAGCCCAAATCCATTAGATGTTTTGTCACAATGTGTGTGTGAACCATGGCCTCCTGTTCTGACTGTGCCAACAGGAGCCAGTCGTCCAAATATGTGGCCAGCCGTATGCCCCGGCGTCTGAGCGGGGAGACGGCTGCCTCTGTGCACCGTACGAAAACCCTCGGGCTGAGAGACAGGCCGAATGGAAGAACACGGTATTCGTAGCACACCCCCTGAAAGGCGAATCGGAGATATTGTCTGTGAGGGGGGTAAATGGGAATGTGGAAATACGCGTCTTTCAGATCCACGGACAAAAACCAGTCGTTCGGTCTTACTAGACGCAGCAGTGCTGCGTGTGTCAGCATCCTGAATTTGTATTTCCGCAGAAATTTGTTCAGAGCCCGCAGGTCCAGAATAGGGCGGATTCCTCTCCCCCCCCGTTTGGGGACGAGGAAGTATCTGGAGTAAAAACCTGACAGACTCTGTGCGGGAGATACGACAGAAATTGCTCTTTTTTCTAACAGAGAGAGGATTTCCTCCTGTAAGACTCGAGCTGATTCTCCCTGTGCTTGTGACTGTATTACGCCGGAGAAACGGGGAGGAACAGCGGCGAATTGGAGCCTGTAGCCCCGGGAAATTGTGCGTAACACCCACGGTGAAGCTGCGATTGCTTTCCAATTTTCCTGTTTGAGGGAAAGCGGAGAAGCATAATGCAGTCCCTGCTCCATCACAGGAGGTCCCAGCAGCGGTGCTGTGGCGCCCTCTTGCGGTAGAGCGGGGAAACAATCCCCGAGCTGTACTGCGTATGCGAGAGTGGGCACCGCAGGGACAGCCGGGCCTGTCGCTCTGCTCCGCGGGAACGGTGATCCCGATCCCGGGGGCAGAGCTGCAGAGGGCTCGGTGACCACACTGCTCATAGACAGGATGTTTTTGTTTGTTTGTTTTGTTTTGTTTGTTTTGGCTTTTTTTGTTATCTGCACCCTCGGCTCGTGGCCTGGCTGTGACAGATTTCTTTTTATTTTCACACTTTGGGAACATGTGTGTGTCAGTGCCCCTGACCAAAGGCACTGGCTCATAATCTGGAGTTGGTCCCCGGGCGCTGCACCGCGGCTGCCCACTGCTCCTCAGGGATGGGTTAAATGCAGAGAAAGAATTTCACTGTACTAGCTGTATATGTGACTAATAAAGTACCTTTGTGTGTGTGTGTGTGCTTGTGGACATTTCCCTCGGGGCGCAACAGCGCAAACCTCCGAGGCGATGTCTCCCCTCTCGCGAACCGGCTCTGAAGTGGGCAGCGGCGGCACGGGACGCACACGAACAAGCCAACGGGGAACGACAGGATGTTCCCGGGGAGAGGAAGGCTGTCAGGCCGCTCTCTTTTTCTTTCTCGCCTGGGGGACCGAGGCCGCGGCGTTCGGGGGCGGCGGTGGGACTGCGGTCGGGGCGGGAGGTTTTCGGTGCCAGCCGGCTCCTGGCTCCCTCCTCGGCGGGGGGGGCGGGCCGGGCTGTTGCTGCCGCTTCGGGATCCTGAAATGCGGCGGCTGGGAAGCAGCAGCAAACGGTTTGCGCTGCACCGGTGGTGAAGGCGTGGGTGCTCTGTGGGGAAGGCAAAGTTTCAGGGCTTCGTTGTCCTTTTTCTTCGCCTCGCACCTCTGCTGCATCGTGGCCAATGCGGAGCCGAAGATGCCCTCCGGGACGATTGGCATGTCGAGTATGTCGTCCCGCTCCCTGTCAGACAGGTTAGCGAGGCTGAGCCATCTCGCTCGCTCCTGAATGACGAGGGTCGCCATCACCTTGCCCGTGGCCTGGGCTGAGACACGCTGGATGCGGAGGGACAAATCAGCGATCACCGCCATTTCCTCCCACGCGTCGGGGTCCTGCTCGTTAGCGGACGCCCCAAACAGCTCTGCCTGGTAGGCAGTGAGGATGGAGAGAGCGCTGAGAGCCCTGGCCGAGAGGGCGGCTGCCTTGTACGCCCTCTCGGCCAGTGCAGACTGGAACCGCTCGGGCTTCGTGGGCAGCGTCGGACGCCTGGAGGAGGACGCGGATAGGTGGCTCGTGCTGCCCGGGCAGAGATGCGCAGCTACGAGGGCTTCCACCGGAGGCATCGAGAGGAGACCCTGGGCTTCCATCCCCTCGCAGTCGAGGGATGCTGCTCCCGGGATGGGGCTCCTGTTGCTGTACGGGCAGCTACTCCAAGTTTTGGACAGCTCGCCCAGCAACTCGGGGAAGACAGGGAGAAGCTGTTTCACCGCGCTACGGGCCAGGGGGAGCCGCTTGCCTTCATAGCGGGACCGGGTGGGCTCCGCTATTGCAACCGGCCAGGGGACCTCCAGCTTCTCTGCCGCACGTTTACACATGTCGAGCAGGTCCACATGGAGGGAGGGAGCTGGAGAGCTCACCCCGCCTTCCTCCCTGGTGGTAGGTTGGGACAGCTTCGGCTTTTCATCCGGGGCTGGGGCCACGAAGATGTCGTCTTCTTCCTCGTCCTCTGATATGAGGAACGAGGCATAGTCGTCATCCTCCACAAGGCCGATGTCCAGCACGTCTTCCTCTGGAAAAGGGGGGACCTGGAGCTGCTCGCACTGGGTGGCCCAGTCGAAGTCGGTCTCCGGGACTTCCCGAGACATGTCCACGTCTTCCTCCGCGGCTGAGCCTTGGTCAGCGGTGGGGAGAAACGGGTCACGGTCAGCGAGGCTAACTTGGCGGGCTAGCCTGCGCCTGAGGCTCTTCACTGTGAACACTTTGCAGTGTCCACAGGACCCGGGAATCTCGAGGGCTAACCTGGCGTGGTCAACCCCCAGACAGGTACTACACACCAGGTGGGTGTCTTTCCCCGAGATTTTGTTCCCGCAGTCACAGGGCCGAGAGTCTCCTCTGGCGTGAGGGTCTTTTGCGGTCGCCATTTCGCCGACGAGCTGGAGTGCGCGCGGGAAAAAGGGGGGGACCGTTTCTAACTGGTGTGTTAGTGGGGGTCAAGGAGAGTAGCTGGCGTGCTAGCTAGCTCGACCGACTCGAGCGTCCGTGGAGGGGAGTCGAGAGAAAAAATCCGCCGTGGAGGGGCTGGAAAAGAAAAATCTACCGATCCGGTCTGGTGTGAACAGACAGAAAGACAGACACTGGAGAAACACTAGCGTCCGGTGACGGAAGCTAGCAAGATCCGTCTTGTGGACAGTTAAACTAATGAAGCTCCAATGTGAGATAAGCTGTCAAGGTGAGAAGAGGTTTTGAATTGAGGGGGCGTTATCCGCACACACTATTTATAGTAGGTGGGACTACTGTGTGTGACGCGGATGAACACTTTCCACCGGCCAATCAGGATTGGCGGATTGAGATAAATGCTTCTATCAGGGCTGCAGGAGGCTGCATCCCATAGCGAGACACCGAGTGAATATTATGAAGAAGAACTATTGTTATAGTTTTTTTCTTCAATTCTCTGATTAATGTACACATGGTCTAGAGTAGACTTCCTTAAGTCTGTGACCAGTTGTTTGGTTTTAGATGTGTTGAGGGGTTACCATGGCACCAGTTAACAAAGCTCCTCACCAGTGTGGCTCTCCTTTTGCTTGATCCTATTTTTTTTCATAGCCATTTCTACAGACTTGGTATCCTATTCTACTTTTTTTTTCTACAGGTTTTACAATAGGTTGGTGCCTCAGTAGGTTGTTTGAGAGTCTTTAGGTTCTCTGTAATAATACTAATAATTATAGCTGCTGCGCAGCGATGGGTCGGGTCCGGGCTACTTTTGGGCAAATTTAGGCAATTCTGAGCAACAAACAGGAGAATAGGAAGACAAGACAGTTGACCTTATAATGTTCAGTTTGCATCAGTTGAGGATTGAACCCACAACCTCGGGATCCAAAGACCGTTGTCTATCGCAATGAGCTAATTGACAAGTGGCATTCAACAGTGGCTTCACAAATTTAGTAAACCATTCACTGTCGTGTAGGCAGATTTGAAACCACAGTAAAAAGAAAAATCAGTTTTTGAGGTAAAATAATGATATGTATTTGTCAAACATCTACTATGAGTCTAAGATGTTAGGAGCCTTCGCACATGGTCCAGTCCAAGCTATTTGGATTTTTAAATTTAGAGGTTTGCTGTGATGCCACCATCAGTACAACTGTCTTGTGTTTCGTGTTGAGGACAACTGACATTTTGATCTGTCATCATCATCATCATCACCCTTGCTGGGTCTCGAACCCACAGCCTCTGACACCAAGAACCAGCTCCTAACTCGCTGAGCTAATTGGCTGGTAGTGAGACCTGCTGTGTAGCTTCATTTATCCACTCAGGGAGTCAATGCCCGGGCAGCTGTTGTCAAGGCAGATTTCGAAAATGGTCAAAAAGTCAGAAATTCTATTATCTAAACAAAAATCTGTTAATACATAAATTGCATTTAGACAGCAAAACAGCTTGAGGACAACTGACATTTTGATCTGTCATCATCATCACCCTTGCTGGGTCTCGAACTCACAATCTCTGACACCAAGAACCAGCTCCTAACTCGCTGAGCTAATTGGCTGGTAGTGAGACCTGCTGTGTAGCTTCATTTATCCACTCCACTTAATGATAAGTGTTTTGCTTCATAAGAGAAAATATGATGTTTATAAATTCCACTCTCACATTGACTGCAGTTGTTCCCATGAGAGCAGAATTCAAAATGTTCTCAAAAATTCAGTTTTTGAGATAAAATTCTGATATTTGCCAAACTTCATCAACCATGACTCCAGAATATTGTCTTTTTTTTTCAGGAAGATTGAAAATGTATTTATCAAGAATTTGATGGTATATGTTTACAGTAGTGTTTACAGTCAAACGTTTTCATGCACTGTAGGCTCAATTTTTGCTTAATCAAAAATCCGAGAAACAAGTTCTGTGGAGGACGGTCTGGAGATGCTCTGTAGCAAGTTTGGTGTCAATTGAGCAAAAATTGTGGGAGGAGATACATTTTAAAAGTTTTACAGTTATTGAAAAAAACAGAGTGATGGACTTCATAATTTGTAATAAGTTTAAGTGGACAAAAGTTTCAGCAGTATTGAGGCTACATTGTGGTGAGGTTTCAACACTGTAGCATCTACCGTTGGTTTGGTAGGAATTTTTAAAGTTTTTAAATTTAAACGCTTATTGTGCCCCCCTAGGAGGGGGGGGGCACATGTCCTTGGAGTTGAGTGAATCTGGCATGGGGTTGGATGTTTCTGTGAAGTTTGGTGAGTTTTCACCCATGGGAAGTATGACTTCCTTGGAAGAAGAAGAAGAGGAAGAAGAAGAGGAAGAAGAAGAGGAAGAAGAGGAAGAAGAAGAAGAAGAAGAAGAAGAAGAAGAAGAAGAAGAAGAAGAAGAAGAAGAAGAAGAAGAAGAAGAAGAAGAAGAAGAAGAAGAAGAAGAAGAAGAAGAAGAAGAAGAAGAAGAAGAAGAAGAAGAAGAAGAAGAAGAAGAAGAACTATTAATACACTGTGTGTAATACTGTGGTGATGTTAAAAAAATAAAAATAAATACACTTTTGAAGACTGAGGTATTTTAAAGGCAAGCACTCCAGTATTGGCTATGGACTACTATGGATCAATTGAACATAACCATAGTCAACCTATTCTGATTTGTGAATGTAAGTTATTATAACACATTTCAACAAGCCAGCCATGTAGCTATTATGCATGTGTTTCAGCTGTGTCCAATTCTGTTGCTTCTTCAGGTCCATTACGATGGCTGGAGTCATGTGTATGATGAGTGGATGGACTCAGATTATCCAGACATACATCCAGCAGGCTGGTGTGAAGCGACCAGTCACCCACTCAAAGTCCCCCCCCAAGACACCAAAACACAGCAGCCACATGGTAGCAACTTCTATACCTCTTGCTGTTCATACCTCAATTCTTAAATTAAATGACTTTGAAAAATGTATAATTTTAGAAAGGGAGATTCGGTTAGTACAGAAATGTATTAGAAAATGATCCCATAAATATATTGTCTCCAGAATCTGCTCTGTTGCTTTTGACCTTTTTTATAATTCATACATTGTAATTTGTAGAACTTTCTATACATACCCCCACCTACATAATGTATGTATGTATGTGTGGATTTAAAGCAGAAGTAAGTGATATATTTGTGTTAATATAAGTCTTAAATAGTTATATCTTCCGACAGCAATCACTTACATAGAGTGTTTGGACCGAAACAGGGGTCTGTCAGTCACTCTGCTCTGCTCTGAGCCGAGGAGAAAACATTTATCGTATCCTACAGTTTTTATCCAATGAGGAGAGAGAACGGCATGCAGGGCTGTGTGTGCAGCCAAGGAACGCCGTGAATGTGGTGACGTAGGGACGAGGACTGTTATGGTGCGTTCAAGGAAACTCGTAACTCGTGTTTTTCCGACCTGTGAAGTCATACCAGTTCAATCTGGTACGAGTTCACGGGTCGGAAGTTACGAGTGGCCGTTAGAGTGCACTTTCACAGGTAAAACAGGTCGGAAAAACACGAGTGGGTTGCCTGGAATGCTACAAAGTCGTAAGTTGTGACTTGAAGCTGTAATTTACGGTTTCAAAAGCCTACCTGGAACGCAGCATTAGCCAAAATGACCGGATCGCTTACTTCTGCTTTAATTATTATAAGTCAATCCTTATTCTTTTCTATTTGTTTTAGCCGTTTTCTGGCATTTAAGGCATTTTCTGTATCTTGTTGGTATATTGAGTTATTTTATTTTGCTGTATCTACACTTCTCAACATGTAAAAAGAGAAATTTCATATTGCGTGTGTTTGTGTGCGTGTGCGCATGTCTTTGTCTGTATCTATGTAAACAGGAGTGAGGGAGCCTCTTGCTACAGGCGAGTCCTCTTACACCCCCTCTGTCCCCTGTAAACCCATCAACCACCCCAGAACCAACAAATACAGCTTCCACAACAGGTCAGCACTCAACGCAATTCCAATTTTAAGTTGTATAATCGATGATTTACTAACACATCAATATCTGATATCAGTTTTGGGTCGCAAAAGATTATTGTAGATCTTAAAATTTCCCATTTGACTGTGGACATTTTTCTTGGAAACAGGAAATGTCCAACACCTGGTTGTGATGGATCAGGCCATGTGACTGGTCGTTTCACTGCCCATCACTGCATATCGGGTTGCCCACTGGCTGAGCGTAACCAGGGCAGGCTGAAGGCTGACTTGTCTGACTCTGAGTGTAAGAGGAACCTCTTCTTTGGCCAGAGATCGAAGAAGACCCATTACCGTGGCAGGTGAGGGTGTGTGTGTGTCCTTGTAAGTGTGCAGGAATTGTTTCACGCTAATTGTTTCTCCTCATTTCAGGATTGGTCGTCCTCCAAAATACAGGAAGAATCAGCAAAGAGACTACCAGAGTGAGTCTTCTCAATGCATTCTGCATATCCTGAAGTTTTAGAAGTGTTATTCCCCCACACTGCAGACAGTAAGAACTGCAGAGGTTGTCTGTCTTTCTCATCCTTGTGGACATGATATTTTGTAACACCTTGAAGAAACTTCTTCGAACTTGGCACAAACTTTTCCTTGAACTCAAGGTCAAAAGGTCAAAGTGACAGTGACCTGACAAAAGACCTCATAGTCACAAGTCAAGCTTCATGCAGCAAAGATGTAACTTGAAACCAGTTTGTGTGGTAGGTGTAGACAACCATGAAAAAGTGATTCTAGTTTTGGTATAAACAGTCAAAGTGGACATTTCAGCAGACTTGTCATACAACTGTCATAGAAAAAATACGTGTGGAACTGATGCTGCTAAACATGGATCTGTTCCAGTGAAGTCATGGATTTCATCACTTTTCTGTTATTGTGTGTCAAAATGTCTGTGGTGAAAAACATGTTTTTCTGTGTGTGTTTCCCCTGAGACATGTCCTCAGAGGGTGTGTATCCATCCCTGTTCATGTCAGCTCTGAGTAGTCAGTCGGACAGGACTCTGTCTCTGTGCTGGGAGCAGCACTGTAAGCTGTTACCCGGCGTTCAGGGCATACATGCCAGCCAGGTGGCAGCATGGAGTGTTGAAGAGGTCAGCAAATATTATCACTTAGTTTCATATTTATTCGTTTCCTTCCTCTAATGTGTCTGATTGTTTTGACAATTCAACATTTGAATTTTGCACTGCAGGTCTTCAGGTTTGTCGAGAATCTCACTGGTTGTGAAGAACAGGCTCGTCTCTTCAAAGAAGAGGTGAGACCAGTGTGTGTGATTAGATATCAGGTTCATTTGGTTAACTGCCAGGCCAAAAACAGATGGCTTAATGTTTTTCCTGGTAAAATAAAAATTAAATGAAAAAAAAAACAATTGTAGAACTTTGCAGCCTGATAAGTCTCAGGTAATATCTACTATTGTCACCATTCTTCTTTACTATCGGCACATGTGATCAAAATACATAAATTGTCATATTAATACTAATACATGTCATGACATTATCACAGTAATCTTTCTAGTGAGCAGTGCTTGTAAGAACTTAAGCATATTGACCAAATCAAAGGAACATATGACCAATCTGGATACAGACCTATTACCAATAAGGTGACATGACAAAATGTTTAGTGCACAGTTGCCCTATACATTGGCATGGATCAATGTTAGCATTCAATGGGAATTGTGTTTGTGTCCACCTGGTGAAAGTCTCTTAGTCTTTTGTCTCTGTTTTGATCTCAGAAATGTCTGAGGGAGATATCGGTCTCTTCAGTTGCTAAATGCCGTATTCTTCTTCTAGTTGCAAACCGTCCCTCTGTCATTTGTTGTGGAGTGTTAGTGTGTACACTGGGAATAGCTGTCTGCCTGTAGACGTTTAAGAAACAACATGTAGATCTGAACTGCAGTTGATTTCATCTTTATCATCTTTTAATTTCTACTTCTGCCATGCATAGCAACCCCTCAAATTATATGGTAAAAGTGGGGTGCACTGGTCTTAGGTCAAGAAATGTTATTCTACTTCATCCACCTGCCATGTTAGTGGAAACTGTGTCTTTGTTGCTCTTGGACAGCCTTTGCCCCAAGCAAGTTGACACAGATGATCTTCTTCAAGAATCACAACAACACATGGCTTTTTGAAAGTGTTCAACCATAACCAAAAGTTCCAATTAAGAAATTAAGTCATATCTTTAATATGTACATCATATCATTGATCAGTGGACATTAAACTTGCTGTGAATGCTTACAAATATGTCCTTGTGCTGTTTTCAAGATTCTGACACATTTTAGATTTTTGGCACACTAAGCTGAACAGACAGCTGCTGAGCTAGCAGTGTGACTGTGGACAGACAGGTACATGTCTCTGCAGGTACAACAGGTGGGAATGAAGTTTGGGCTTTTTACTTGTCAGGGTTAAATTGCACTAACTTTGTCTCCTTTGGACATGAAGGAGCAGTGACTCTACTCTGAGCTCCCTGCTCCCTCTATCTCTAAGGCTGTGCGTGCGCAGCAACAAGTGCAAGTAGGTCAAATGAGGACCATTTCCACCTCATTTTACCTACTTGCATCTACAATGTCGTTCTTTCAGTCACTACCCAAAGTTCATAACCATGAGTCAGGGTGGAGTGAATCTGGTAAGCCCCCCACAATATCTGCATTACTGTTACTCTGATTTCTCAGTCAATCCCCCCTCCATCTTAGCCACACTCGTGAGCAAGACCCTGGGATAGCTGAACTCTTCACTCAGGGCTCCATTGCTTTCCAGCCGAGAACCATGGCCTCAGTCTTGGAGGTGTTGATTCACATCCCTGCAGCTTCTCATCTGCAAATAAAAAAATGCAATCCCCAGGCTTCCAAAACAGACAAACTCACTTCAGCTGCCTGCCCTGTCCATGTATACCACATACAGGATTGGGGACAAGGGGCGACCTTAGTGGAGTCCAAGATACCTTGAAAATATGTCCCACATCCCACAGTACCCTCCATAGACATGGAGGGGGGACATGGTCAAAAGCCTTCTCCAAATGTATACATGTAGAACACCCATGGCCCTTCAGTACTCCTGCAATGGTGAAAAAGCTGGTTCACATTCAAGACAGGATCTCCAGTGCTCCCCTGAATCTGAGGTTCAACAATTAATCAGATCATTGCTATCTAAATAATACAGTATATAGCAATTACGCAAGACTTAAGTTTAATCCAGAAACTACGGCCTTAGATACACCTGTGATCTCTACGAAAACAGACCATGATCAGCTTTAACAGATGAACTTAAAGCTCTTTTAGGGCTAATATGTTGTTTTATAAAGTATTTCTGCTATTTTGGCATATCATAACTGTTGTATCTATCTCCTTAGATGATTGACGGGGAGGCCTTTCTGCTTCTCACCCAGACCGACATTGTGAAAATCATGAGCATCAAGCTTGGTCCCGCCCTCAAGATCTCCAATGCCATTCTCATGTTCAAGAGCACAGATGAGGGACTCAAGTGATCTTGCCCTCATTCACAGGGGCTGTTGAGCCACTAATCATCATGTGCCAAATGTATTCTCCTGCAGGGAAAGACCCTGACTCCCTTTTCATGTATTTGGTGTCCCGTACCCATCAGAGAGTAGGAAGGGGTTGGGGGGTGGAGGCTATTGATGTCCAGTCATGGTAAAGGGGGTTAATGGGAGAGTCTGGAGACAGGAAAATGAGGACATGCAGGTATTTTTTCAGAGTAATGGAGGAGGGAGGATAGAAGCAGGCTGAGGCAGGTGAGGGGGAACATCCCAAGTTTTCCACCTCATAATCACTTATTTTAAATAGACAACTATTGACCTGCTTTGTCATTCTGTAGATGTGGTGTCCTGCTATTACTCAGACCCATTCTGGAGACACTCAAAAAGGAGGATTTTGACACATGAGAGAAAGAAATGACCCTTGCCTGGGTTGGTTAATCATTCTTAAGTCTCTTGTGTTCACTGTTTTGAAATTCCCCACATTGTTCATCCTAGCTATACTGTAACTGTGAAAACAGCTAGAGCTGTGATTTAAAATGTTACCCAGGAGAAGTGAAGCAACACAGTGTTTTTACCTTGTATCTCTTTTTGCAAAACACCTGCATTGACAATTTAGCACAACTGTGAAACCTAAATGGATTTCACACAAAGATATTCCCACATTGGGTCATTAGAAAATGTTAACATAAATTTGATTTGAAGGGAATGGCGTTCGTTACATGTACGCAAAACTCTATTCACAATGTGTTTGAAATGTTTACATTGTGTGTTATACTAGATAATGGGATTATATGTGAATTTGATATTGTGAGATCAAAGTTATTTTAGTGGAAAGTTTTAAGGGCTCCTGGAATCTTGAATTTGACTTCTCTGCGTCTCTCTGGTGGTGTGTGTGTGTGTGTGTGTGTGTGTGTGTGTGTGTGTGTGTGTGTGTGTGTGTGTGTGTGTGTGTGTGTGTGTGTGTGTGTGTGTGTGTGTGTGTGTGTGTGTGTGTGTGTGTGTGTGTGTGTGTGTGTGTGTGTGTGTGTGTGTGTGTGTGTGTGTGTGTGTGCGCGCGCGTTCCAAGATAATCTTGGGCCACAAATGTCATTCAATCCACATGAATTAATAAATGTCTAAAACTGTCCTGTCTAATTCATGTCTCTGTTTCTTGTCTGATAAAAGGGATCACACACTACATTTCCTGTTCTTGCCGGTGTCTTCTGTTGACTATAAACTTACTTTGCATATATCACGTCCCCCTATTGACCATATTGTCGTCAACAGTTGGTTGTGGTGGTGTCAACTCCTTCACGCCCTTCTTCCTCTCACTGCTTATCTTCATGTTCCACTACAGAGGCCAGAAAAACAAGTGTCACTGATAACCTGCTGCTGCAGGCTGACACAGCAAAGTCTACCCACTTCACTTTCAGCTGGTAAATGTACCATAGCAGATGGTCGGGTTTCTTATCATTAGAAAGAACAGGCTAAGAAGACTGCAACATAAAGCAACAAAAGGGCAGAACAGCATGAAAGATGTATTTTCATAAAAAAGTAAAAGTGCAAAACATTTATAGTCATAGTAGGTGGTCCCAGATGTCCTAAGGATCTGATAATGTGCGTGTGTGTGTTTTATACAAGGGTCTATAAAAAAATGTAATGTATTGTAAATGAAAAAAGATTATTTGCTACTTGTCTTATTTTGAAAGACCTGTGTCCTGTGACACACACACGTACACACCCACATAACAGTCACCTCACTTGCTCCACCTCGCTTTGAAACCCTGAAACTCTTTATAAATGATTCACTCTCCTGAAGTCGACCTTCCTGAAATGACCTTAGATCAGCTGCAGTTTTGACGGCTCTGTTTTAAATCATTTCAGTTTCCTGAACCAAGTTGGTCTGCCTGCACTCTGACCTCTGCATTCTCTGGGAGGTGAGTAAACTTCTGACTTCAAACTGATTACCTGGACTCTTTTAGTGTAGTTGGGTTAATGTACAGAGAAATGAAACAACTTATTTATTTAAATTAAATGTTATAACATTGTTACACACACACACACACACACACACACATATATATATATATATATATCTGCTCTGGCTCTGGCTTCAAAGACAGGACAGTGTTTTGATTCCAACTGTTCTTGAGAGAAATGTACAGTCTTTTCTGTCAGGGTTTTTAAGGCTCTGAAAGCAAGCTTTTGTTGAGTCAGAGTTTCAGAGTCTCGTGTTAGCTCTGAGGAATAACTGTTTGGTCAGAGAGCAGCTGTTTGCTTTAGGAGCTCTTCCCGGAATGTATCTGGCAAAAATAGACTTTTGTACATGTGTGGAAGATCATTGTAATCGAAAAGATGGTTATCATGATTTATTGCTGTGGATGGGATGGGGTCGCCCCTGATTCTGTAAAATTTACATTTTTGATGGAACACTTTCAGATAATCAAAACAGAGGTATTTCTGACAGAGACTTGTGATCAAAAAATAAAATAATCTTACACTCGGACAATATCACTTTATTACAATATTTCAGCTGATGGACAGTGTGTGGGATAAGCCTTGGTTTTCTTTTCAAGACATTTTAGCATACAATGATGCACATTCTGAGGAGATAACTATTTGGACAATATGCATTTTAGCCTCAATGCAAAAATGCATTGTCTATCACTGGTGGATTGGTTATTAATTATGTAAAAATGAGTGATCTCCATGCCTCACATTTTTCTTGCATTGAGTGTCAAGATTGTTGAATACTCAGGATAAAAAAATCTTGAATTGCGGCAGCATGTTTTGTGGGTGTACCTGGATTTATTTAATATACTGTAGATCTGAATGAAGTACATAAAATTACAGGGACTGTGCAAAATAAAAGTTCAGTTTTCACCTCCATTGTCTTCATTGGCTATTCAAAGAAGAGGAGGAATGGAACTTCACAAGAAAGAATATACTCAAATAATTTGGACCTTTATTTCTTTCTTATTTTGTGTGTGTGTGTGTGTGTGTGTGTGTGTGTGTGTGTGTGTGTGTGTGTGTGTGTGTGGTGTGTGTGTGTGTGTGTGTGTGTGTGTGTGTGTGTGTGTGAGAGAGAGAGAGAGAGAGAGAGAGAGAGGAAGGTCTTTTCTTTTGCAGAGATTAGAGTGTCACTGGAATATTTACTCTGTAAACGTGTATACTGATACAGTCCTCAGACACACACAAAATATATTAGCATGGTCCTTCTTTATGTTTCTTTTACCAGCACCGTTATCTTTACAAACCTGAACTACCAGCTCCTCCAGATTCTCAGGTTGTCATACTGAGCTCAGCATCTTGTGTCCTACAAATACACACACACACACACACACACACACACACACACACACACACACACTAGAAACTAGAAACTCAAATAATGTTAAATTCAAGTTTTCCAGTAAGATATTGTTGCTGAATTGTGCTGAACAATATATATGAGCACAACAATATGAGATAATGAAGCAGTTGCCAATCCTGCCACATGCAATTCTGTGAGTGTTTTGTTGGACACACTGAATGACTTTTAATACTTTGTGTGTGTGTGTGTGTGTGTGTGTGTGTTGTTTGTCTCTAGGTTCTATTTTCGTACTAGAAAGCATAGTGAAATAGTTATTCAAACTTTGAGCTTAAATTGATTTGATTATTATAGCATAAATAAGAAATGTAATTAGAATGTCCTGGGCAACCTGAACATTTTTGTAGTTGAATGGTTGAGATAGGTGCCAAAAAAATTTACATTTCATACAAAAAATGAGATAACAATAGTGTGAAGGACTCAGCATTCACACTTTAAGTTAAGAATCACAGACTTCAGACAACCAATGCTTCTCTCCTCTCTTCTCTTGTTGACACTTTAGTGGCAGTGGAATGGGTCATGGCCATGGCACACTGTAATGTAAGTATATGTTTTGAGATTTTGTTTTATTTTATGTTTGCTAGTTGCTTTTATTTTACATTATTTTAGTTTTCTAGTTTATGCAATCTCCTTGTGTTCTACTGACTGATGAAACTTGTTCAGCATTTCAATGCAGAAATTAAAGGATCTGAGCCTCCCGAGGAAAAGCAGCATCTGTCCATTCCAAATTTTATTGAATATTTAAATTATTTATCTGGTAAGTGACCAAGGTATAAGCAGGATAATGCCCTTCGAGGTGTCCAACTTTGCGGAAGCAACCGGTTCACACCTCCATGTCCTCCATTAACTCCTGATAACACACCTCATCGGGCATTGTCCCTTACTTATCACAGCGATGTAGAAGCCCCAACTGCCACAAGCGTCCATGCAAATATAATAAAAACAGAGCACACAGAAAACACAATGCCATCCTGTATCTTGAGGCAGTATCTTGACAAGCACAAGTCAGTGCAAGTACAAGTAACCATGGAGCACACACCCTCCACCCGAGTACCAATGCAGTGTGCACACACAAACCAAGACCATGATATAGAACTACAGGCAACATGGGAGACCCGGCACCCCCTTATAGTGTATGTCAACTGGACCACAGAAAATCACTGACCATCTCCTTGGCTTTGGGGGTGTTCAGAAGGAGACAGTCCTGTTCCATACACTGAAGACCTTTATCAGATCCCTGTTCCACTTCCTGCCCATTCCTGATAGCTGTATCATCCAAATATTCCTGGATGTGGAAAGACTCAGTGTTTTATTTAAAGTCCACCAGACAGAGCCATAACCATCCCCAGTGCTGCTCATCACTATCAATAAGACACAGTTACCCAGCCAATCCATGTCCTGTAGCATACTATGGTCATTTTGAAATCTACAATCCAGGATGCGAGGCATCTGACCTCTGTCCTCATCTCCTCTGCTGTAAAGGGACTTGACCGCAGTCAGTACAGAGGCACAGTTGTGGCTTTGGCTAGGGAGGTAGAGCAGGTCATTCCCTAGAAGGTTGGAAGTTTAATTCCAGGCTCCTCCAGTCAACATGTCAGAGTGTCCTTGCCAGTTGGTAGTACAATAGGCTCTAGTTTCCTGGCAGAGTGCAGGGTGGCGAACCCTGGGCATTGACACACGGTCAGTTTGGCAGACCGAGGTGTGCTGAGATGGGTGTGGTGACACAGTAGGGGGAGGTGTCGACAAATTCATCTTGGTGCTGCCACACCCATCTCAGTGCACCTCGGTCTACCAAATTGCCAGATTGGCTGCACGTGTTGTGCCGGATGAAATTTGCACTGCGTGGGCTGCACCACGCTGTGCCACGCTGTGCCACCTTGCGCCGGAAAACAAGTACGAAATTAGAGCCCATAACCTTTCCAAATTGAATTGAGTGGCAACTCGCACTAAACAAAAACATGAGGTTTTCATCAGAGGCACTGTCCATTCACACTTAAAGCCCCTGTACAGAGCTTTTAACCGGATACGCATGTATCTCTGTTACCTACAACAGAAAATGAGCCATGAGCCCATGTGTGAAGATACGCTAATTCTAAGTAGTCTAATTCTATACCTGTGGAAGGCATGGTCGGGTAGGACCACTGACGAAACGATACGAATAGATACATTACGCTGCAAAAAAACAAAGCAAGTCCTGTCTTCTTTCCGACGTTTCCAAAACAAATCTACATGCGCTGGCCAGACAAACGTCTTCACGACGGTGGGAAATGCAGTCTTCATTCCGGCAAAACACCACCGCTTTCGTCCACAGGAGCCGCCAAAATCAACACTAAATGAAAAGTCTGTACAGGGGCTTTAAATCCGTTCATCTTGTTTTATTCCATTTTTTCCAGTTGCGCTCACCATCCTCCTCCTGTCCTCATGGTGATGTCAACCTGGGACCTTCAGCAAACCCACAGTCAGTAACTTGGGCACCACCACATGACTCTAATATTCTCAGAAGATATACACTTATAATACGTATAATATATATACAGTATATATATATATATATATTTAATGCTACTCTTGTCTTGTATTCAGTGCCAGGCCCACTGACTTTGACTTCTTGGCTGTCATTGGCAAAGGTACATTTGGAAAGGTATTGAAACAATCACTTATAAGATTTTTCTTCATCGCCTGTTTATCATATCATGTATCTCATCATATCACGTATCTGTGTTGTGTGTGCTGTTCTCAGAAAGATTGGATGCGTGTATGGAGATGGTGGCACTGACTGTTTACCAAACAAACCACTAACAAACAAACCTTCATGCAGGTCCTGCTCGCCAAGCTTAAAGCTGACAACAAATTCTACGCCGTCAAAGTGCTGCAGAAAAAAGTCATCTTGAAGAAGAAGGAGGTTGGCTCTGCTGTTTGTTGTTCCTCTCTAATTCTATAAGTTTTAGTAATGGCAGCCCCCACATGAACACAAACCAGGACAGTATTTATTTTCTTACTTGTGATAGTTGTAAAGCTGAGGTCAACTCTCACAAAGAAAAGATAAATAACTCTGTTTCCATATACTTTGTGATCAGGCTTGACATTTTTACTTTTCATTTGAATACTGTCTGTGATGTAGCAAAAGTTAGGCTTTTTCATGGACAGCAATGGACAGGGGAGGCAGAGAGGGGGAATGACGTGCAGTAAAGCCACTTGCGGGATTCGAACCGAGCAGCAGTGCGGACTATAGCCTCAACACATGGGCCGGCTGCTCTACCAGCTGAGCTAAACACCGTCCACTACACTCATTTTAAACTACGCAATGCTCTGATGCGCACAGATTATGCAGATGGAGGTGGAACATATCCCATCTTCAGCCCAGACAAATAAAGTGCATAAATAGTGCAGGTATCTTTTAGTGTTATTAATGAACAGTATTGACCCAGCAACATAATCAAACCTTATCTTATCTACAGCTTGTTCTGTACAAAGGACATATTTTATGACTCTTAGAAATTAAATTGGGCCACTGTTGTGTTGTCCAATACATAATGACTTTATCTGTTCAAGCACTTGTTGAGTGTTAAGAATAGAAATGGTCTGTCCATTCCATTCCATTCCATTCCATTCCTCTGTTTATCATTTTCTCAACCATAAATTAAAACACCAGACGTCCCCCACACTTATTTGCCCTGATTCCAGGGGCGTCTCTAGGATTTTGACGCATCCGGGGCTTAGCCCGGAAGAGTGACACATGCAATATATGCGCGCGCAGAGCGCGCGCCGAAATTTTTAGGCATAGAGACATTCTCCATCATTGGTGAAAAAGGTGAAAACGATGCAATCCACAGATCATCAAATGAATGACCCATTTTGAATTTAGTTCTATGTACTGACATTAGCTAGCTACGTAACAACACATTGTGTTTCCATTTAACACATTAGCAGCTACAGTAAAAGAGGCAGGCTGTGCGGGATCCCTGTCTGCTAACTAGCTGCTATCATGCATGAAAAAGAAAATAAACAAGATGGTTCGATGTTATAGCACATTAACTTCAGCAACTTTCCCCTCTAGAAGAAGCCCAAACTTAGTTATTTCTAGGTACACAATTCTCACACCCTACAATTGCATTTACAGATGCCAATAATTACAGATTGCTTTTTTTCTCATGTAATATCAACCAGAGCAATATCAACTAGCTGCTAGCTAGCTAACGTTAGCTACCCTCTTGTAGTTCCAGCTGCAACACTCTTTTCGAAATTATACATTTTTACATAATTTCTATTCCCATTACCTTTTTGATTGCTGACCACCTTTGGGGGAAAACATGGAAATCTTTTTTGTGGCATCTTGATACACTTTAGCTGCTACTAGCTACCAAAAGACAGCTGCAGCTTGCTGTTGTCAAACCTGCCTGCTGTCAGGTATTTGTTGTCAAGTTAAATGCGCCGCTGTTTTGGGTGAATGACGTCAAGTGCGACCTGGAGGTGTTAACCACTTGTGTGCCAAAGCCAAAGTAGTGGCTTTTTAAAAATATAATTAATTGTTACTCAAACCTGTCCAAAAACACTGTTTTATCGAAGCATCAACATAAGATAACCGTAGTTTGAGGATGTGATCTTTAAAAAAAAAATTTTTTTTTTTTTTTTTTTTAAATTAATATTCGGGGCTAATTAAAAAACATCCGGGGCTTTAGCCCCGAATGTTTTAGCCTAGGGACGCCACTGCCTGATTCCTGACCGAGTTGCATGGCATATTTATTTGTTGCTCACGGCCTGATTTTCACTTCAATTCTTAATTTTAATTAGATTAATTACAAAGATTCAGTATCTGTCTGAGACAGCATTTACTTTGACTTTAAGACTCATGTTAAACCCAGACATTTTGACATCAGGAATGACAAGGCACTGTTTAAATGG
Source organism: Trachurus japonicus (assembly GCF_045865225.1). NCBI lineage: Eukaryota > Metazoa > Chordata > Actinopteri > Carangiformes > Carangidae > Trachurus > Trachurus japonicus. The sequence continues at coordinate 304,662 of NC_140913.1, read as the reverse complement.
AGCTCATAGATCATTTGGACTAGTTAGGCAATTTAAAGCTATGTAGAAAAAAACAAAGAAATCCAAACTGCTGAAACTACAATGGAGAATGCATCTATTTAATTTGTGGGGCAGTCTGCTGCATTTTTAATGCTAAAATGCTATAGTTATTTTTTGCTAGCTAGTGTTCTGCGTACCAGCCTAGACATCCTGCTTTCAGCATCGAACTTCATTCCTTCTCCCTAGTTTTCTAGAGAGGTGGAAATCAACACCAATGTTAACTCTTCTTGTGTTCTATAAACCAATTTAATTTCTGAGCCTCAACCTTTTCCAATCTGTCACTGCATTTTCCAATACGACTCACTGCCAACAATCTGCCCATTATAGCTGCGTGTTTAAAAAAAGACCAGTGACAATCACCTGGTCCGGACAACAATAATAAAAAAAAAAAGCACATTCAGTGGCAGAGAAAGCAAATACACTTAAATACACAGTATTATGTTAATTTTGAAATATCTACCCTTTTTAGACTTTTTTTCTTGAGTGTATGTGGGGTTATTTCTTTATGGTTATTTGCATCTCCCTGGCCACAGTTTGTAGGTCCTCCTATGCAGCCCAGAGGTGAAGAAACATTGAACAGTGTCCTTTTAGTTCTTTTGGTTAAATGCTGCTTTGTTTGCTCCTGTTCCCTTATGCTTAGTTCACTTGTGACCCTGCCTCTCCACTCACATTGCTTGTGTTGTCGTGTACCGGGGGTGTGGGTTCCTGATGATGACTCCGAGCCATAGTTGATCTTTAGTTTCTAACTTATTTATTTATATCGCACAGAACATCTCGATTAACACCGGTGACTTATTTGACAGCCCGACCGTCAACTGAATCGTAACCATGGTGACACACAAACTGTCACCCCCTTTTCCATATTGACCAATCACCAAACATGACTCTAATTGATTGTTTGATTGATTGATTGATTGATTGATTGATTGATTGATTGATTGATTGATTGATTGATTGATTGATTGATTGATTGATTGATTGATACTTTCTTGATCCCATTGCTGGGAAATTCAATTTGTAAGAAATTCAGAATAACATGAGGAGAGGGGAGGAGAAAAAGCAAACCCCAGACTATGCTCCAATGGGGAATACAGTGTGGGAACAGAAAAAAACACCTCAGCAACAAAGGCACACATAACTTAAGTAGGCCTACACATTACAACATGAAAAACTCAGGACTCTAATATCACCTTAGCAACTCCATACAATTTGAAACTTCATGTGAACCACAACATTTATGTAATTCAGTTAGTTAATAATAATATTCTATTTTCATACACCACACTTGTGACTCCTCCATTTGGTTCCTCCACTCATCCTGTTAAAGCTAGCTAATTTTGTTTGTGGTTGGGAAAAATTAGCCCTTTCAGATAGTTTCAGATCTACTGAATTGTGGAATTAGACCGTCAAATTTTATTTTGTCATCTCTGAGTTAATGGGTAATTGCCGTTTTTTACAATCTGGACCTTATTTCTAGCATAAAATACGATCATTTACTCACCCAGATAACTTTGGTGTCATTACAAGTTGTTCCGACGAAATGAGCTCCAGCCGAGAGCCGTGTATATCTGTATAATGGAGTCTACAGGGCAGCAGAATGCAGCCTCTAAATAATACATTATCTGCAGAGAAACTCCTTCATTTCACCAATATTTTTATGATAGGTTAGTGCTATTCCCCTCTGAGTCCGGGGTTAGCTGTTATCAACATCCAGGGTCTGTAGGTTGACCTACTGACCTCTGACCTGGATGATGTCATCTCTGAACGCCAAGCGGCGCGGCTTGTTGCTACGGCTAATGCTACGGTTTGTTTCTGCGTGTTTCCGACTTGTCAGAACAAAATGACCATCTGGACAAGATTTGTCTGTTTGTCGCGCCTCCTTCTACGAGTTTCCACGAGTTGTCGCACGAGTTTACCCGAGTAAGGAAAACAAATTTGATTGGTCGTTATCGAGTGGGCGAGACCGAGCTCGGTGTGTGTATGTGTGTCTCAGACATTTGATTGACGGATGACGGATCCAATATCAGTGGCTGATGAATCATGAGCAACGTGACGCATAATTCATGTGCCTGCATTATCCAATAATATAATACATCCATGTATCCAATGTGGAAAAAAACAATGCCTAGATGTGATACCATTGTCCATTGTCCAGAGTCCATTTCCTTTTAAATTTTTCAGTCTCCAATCAGTAACTGAAAGATGCTCTTTTAGTGGTGCCTGATGGGCAGAAAAGATAGAAAAAATGTGTATTTTACTCCTTTTTCTCCTTGTCTGTCTTTAGCAAAAGAACATAATGGCTGAGCGAAATGTGTTGCTGAAGAGTTTGAAGCATCCATTTCTGGTTCGGCTCCACTATTCCTTCCAAACCCCAGAGAAACTCTACTTTGTCCTTGACTATGTTAATGGAGGAGAGGTAAAAGAAACTGCTGTTGTATAGATTACACTGGTTGCAATAAAACAACAAAGATGAAATGATTCAATTATTTACAGCTTGAGGATGTGATTATCCAGACATACAGAAAGTTTTAACATCACATTTATTTATATTTACAGAATATATTGGATTTAATCAACAAAAGAGGAACAAATGAGCGATGCTATTACCTTGAATAATCCTCAATTAAGCTTTGAATATATTAATAATAATAGTTTACATTTATATAGTGCTTTTCCCAACACCCAAAGCGCTTTACAGAAACCATTATTCATTCATACCACATTCACACCGGTAGTGTTAAGCTACGTCTGTAGCCAGAGCTGCCCTGAGGCAGACTGACCGAAGCGTGGCTGCTAATGTGCGCCAAACGGCCCCTCCCACCACCATGATTATTCATACGCATTCACTCGAGGGAAGGTGGATAAGGTGTCTTGTCCAAGGACGCTACGACAGAGTGGGATTTGAACCGCCAACCCTCTGATTATTGGATGACCTGCTCTACCACCTGAGCCACTGCCATCCCCAATATTGATAAATTAAGCAATTGATTAATTAATTAACTGAAATTGTTAACTTGTTTAACTTCATATTGTGCATCTGACTCACATTTTGTAAAGCTGCGGCACAGCAGGATGCACAGTCAATACCTAAGAGTAATCCTTTAGTCATAGAATATTTGATGTTTAATTTTTTTATTTATTTAATGAATTTCCCCTTAGGGATAAATGAAGTAATTCTTATCTTGTCTTATCTTGTTTTGAAAACAAAGAAAACCATATACCAACATTCAGACACTTAAACATTCAGACGTTTTCTTGCTTTTGTGTTGCTCTGCAAATGGTCAGGTGCTTAACCCAAGATGTGTGTAATTACCACTAAAATATTTCCTTGTCTGTTTATCATGTATCATCATTGTTATTCCTCCCTCCCTCCTGCCACTCCATCTATCTTGCTCTCTCTGTCTCGACAGTTATTTTTCCACCTGCAAAGAGAGAGATGTTTCTCTGAGCCCAGAGCGAGGTTCTATGCTGCTGAGGTAGCCAGTGCTATTGGTTACCTTCACTCTCTCAACATTGTATACAGGTCAGGCCAATGGACTCACTCATACATATACACTTGTCATTCCTTAAAATCTGAGAAAAAAATCACAGGATTCATTGTGCTTTCAACACTGATAGTCTGCTTATTAATTTTCACTGTAGAGATCTGAAACCAGAGAACATTCTTTTAGACTCTCAGGTAAGTGTTTTGTAGTTGTGAACTCTAAACCCCTCTATCTTTGTCACTATTGTGAGAAGAATTTTTCTTGTGTTCTCTGCTTGCAGGGCCATGTGGTGCTAACAGATTTTGGGCTGTGCAAAGAGGGTGTAGAGCCAGAGGGAACCACTTCAACCTTCTGTGGGACTCCAGAAGTGAGTAAATACAGTCACAAGTCCACAACTCGAGAAGAGTCAGCATATGTACTATAGGCTATCCCTCTGGTCACAAACTTTATGACTGTCACTTAAAGGAGCATTATCGCAAATACAGCAGTAATAGCATAAAATAAGCTGAAATATGCAAAAGATAGGTCGGGGGGAGCCATAACTAAATTTACAAAAAAAATCGCCGACAGTATGGTGTCCGTGGGGCAAATGCAGAATTTGTCTTTGTTATGATCCAAGCCGGCCCGGCGCTTGCTGCGTTCGATTGCACTCGGAACTCGCAAATCCGACCTCCGAACCGGAAAAATGCAACAGTAAATTGTAATGTAGCAGTGTTAGGCTGCTTACAGTCACTGAATCGCTTGGTAGAACACTTTGTCTCCACGTCCGTGTGTCTTTCTTCAGCTGTCCTCTCAGCGTTATTAACACCTTAATGCAAAATGATTTTAACAGCACATTAACCGCGGGAGACAAAACGAGGCTGCTTTCTCTCTCTGACAGCTGCCCACTTGTTTATATCTGATATGCTCCGCCTGGCTCCATCTAGTGGCCGAATTAAGAATTTGGATTTGTAATAGGCTAATGCTCCTTTAAGTTGACAGACATAACTTGTTCTGTCTCATTTTACACTTTAACAAGTATTCAAAAAAGATTTCCACATCAATAGATGTTGTATTGTTTCATATTTACAGAACCCAAAAGGTAAACTGAAGCAACCTGACTGAATAACTGTAGAATGTGTACAATAAAAAAAGCTTGTAGAATAGGATTGTGTCATATTCTACAAGCTTTTTTATTTTATATTCCTTATTAGAAAACACAACTCAATCAATAAACAGACCACCATTAAAGTTTTTGTACTTTTTATGTTTTAGTCAGTAATGTCTGATCAACACATCTTACAGCTATAGGAATCTTATCTTTCTCTGTTATCTCTATTTCTAAAACTTCAAATACAGACTTAAGCTTAGATCAGATCTTCTGCCTCATCTTTTTCAAACATAGAATCGTTAGGGGACTGGCAGGTTCAACCATGAGGGTTTTACCTATCATCAATACAGTGATTTATGTAATATTGGAATGAAGGATGTATTATGTAGTGGGATCAAAGATACAATATTTGTCTTCAAGTTCTAAGAAGAAAAATAATACCCAGGTAAACTACTGTACTGAAGGAAATGTGGCCTACTTTGTTACTGTCCACCCCTGCATATAAACAAACATCAGAAGTCAAGTCATATAACCTACATCATCCATATTGACTTTGACTGACATCAGACAGGCCAGGAACACAAAGTAAAGTCCCTGATAGACACTAAGACTGAAATTGATGAACTTGACAGAGGCAGCTAAGAACGCATTAATATGAGTCTTTCTATCTATAAATGGGGAAACGCAAACCATGACAAGAACAAGTCAGGAGTGGTATTAGGTCCAGCGTTTTCATCAAACTGTTACAAGCCAACTCAAATGTACTGACTGACAGATTATAAAGGTCAGGTCTATTATTGATTGATTGATTGATTGATTGATTGATTGATTGATTGATTGATTCAATGATTCAATTTATTGTCATTAGACATGTTAAAAAACAAGGCAACGAAATGCAATTTGCATCCGACCAGAGTGCATATCCAGTATAATAAAAACAAAAACATACATATGAAGTGCATAGGGATTATAAAAAAATATATGCTAATAAATAAATTCCTATACAGATGTGCTATATGAATGTAGCCGACAGTAAGAGACGTTGAGCCTCGCGTTGTTCACGTGCCGCCATCCATATTAAGTATTACCAAGTCATATGTATATCCTCCTCAGACATGTTATCTCAGTTTTTTTTTTCTCTGCGGCCTGTGTCTCTGTCTGCAGTACTTGGCTCCAGAGGTTCTTCGTAAAGAACCATACGACAGGACAGTGGATTGGTGGTGTCTGGGAGCAGTGCTCTATGAGATGATCTACAGCCTGGTATGTGTGTGTTTGTGTCTGTGTTTTTGTGTGGTTGGGGAAATGTGCTTATTGGCTAAATATTTAGCTACAATGAGGAGCTACCTAATTTTAGAATATGTCAAAAAAATAAGATTATGAGAATACTTTAACATGTAACAGACTACAGCAGTAGTAGACAGCTGGGCTGCAAAGGTAGGAAATGTTGGCATAGAATCTAGATAATTGCATCACCCTGTAGCCATCCTTTCCTCTGTGCCTGCCTAACGTCCAGAACAAGATATAGGACATGGCATTAGTTAACATGAATAGTTTGTGTCTTTACAAGTGTGTATACCTTTGGAAACTTAAGGTGTGCTAATCTACATACATGACATTATTTTACAGACTCATTACTTTACTTTTCAGCCTCCTTTCTATAGTCGTGATGTTGGAGAAATGTATGATGGGATCCTCCACAGGCCCCTGCTGCTGCCTCCCGGGAAGTCTGAGGCCGTTTCCTCCCTGTTAATGGCTCTACTGCAGAAGGACCAGCACAGGCGCATGGGGGCCATTGCTGATTTTGTGAGTGTGTTATTTTTCAATGTAGTTACTGATTGGAACAAATGGTTTCCCAAGTAGGGATGAGTCTGGAATTCAATACTTTTATTGGTACCAACCAAATTCCTACAGTAATACTGAGTAGCTATTGATTCACGTAATATCAAACGGATATTATACTTAGTGGCCATTTGTACCTCATTACAACCCCACTTCAAAAAAAATGGAACTATCCCTTTAACTGGGGTTGAGTTGTGGTGGTAGTATTTCAAGCAAAGTGTTCTAGATACTTCTCTTTGGGCTTCTCCAAAGGCATTCTCCAAGCCCACAACAGCCATTGAGCCTGATTTACCACAGGTTTGTGTAGAAATGTGTGCAAATCTGATATCACCCATAAATAACTGTTAATTTTGATTAACTAACTAGCTGTAGCTGCAGCTCAACAATATTTGCCCCTTTCTATTAATACATCAGATCAAATTTTAATTTTGTATTTGAGGCCATCCAGCTCTCTGTCCAAACTTTCCATGGTGGAAACAATAACAACGTGTAGACCGGGCAGCAGACCAGTAGCCTGGCTAATGCATCTCAATCTCGTTTGAGTTTGAGTATGGGTCTGGGTAAGGTGTATTTACCTCAGACTTACAAGAGTTGTGGCCAATAGATGTTTATCTATTCTCTCCTCTGTTGCTCACCCTGAGGTTTCTCCAATTTTTCCCTGTTAAAAGGGTTTTTAATGGAGTTTTTCCTTAGTGGATGTGAGGGTCTAAAGGCAGAGGATGTTGTTATGATGCTCAATTAACATTGATCCCCCATAGTCCTCCAACTCTGTCTCTTCTTCAGAGGGTGGAGCAGTTGGGTTGAGGAGTTCCTCAAAGTTCAGTTCAGTTCAGTTCAGACAACTTTATTTATCCCCAAGGGGCAATTCGGTTTAGCAGACTCAGTTTCATTAAAAGACAAATAAAAGAAAGAGAAGGGAGACAAAAACAAGTTCATATCAGGTAAACAGTATGTGGCACAGACTCTCACCGCACGTTGGTAATAATAAAGATAAAAAATAATACATACATGGCACCATAAATACATAGCAACAGTAAATACAAACAATATAAAGTGCTGTCACATGCCCTCCAGGTTTAACAACCTGATGGCAGAGGGAAGAAAGGATTTTGCCCGACGGTTTGTCTTGACAAGAGGTGCAACAAAACGACGGCCAGATGGCATTAAAACAAAGTCAGAAGACAAAACATGGGCGGGCTGGGAAATTATTCCCCGCGCTCTTTTGATCACCTGCCTCTCCCACAGGGAACTCAGGTCTCTCTGGCGGATGCCAATAATCTTGGAGCACACCTTCACAATATTGTACAGGCAGTTCTTGTCCTTGATAGAGAGGCCACCAAACCAACAAATAAAGGAAAATGTTAAAATGCTCTCAATAAAGGACTGATAAAACACACACATGGTCTCTTTACAAACATTAAAAGAGTTTAGCCTTCTGAGCAAGTGGATCCTCTGTTGGCCCTTCTTCATAATATTCTCTGTGTTTACATCAAACTTCAGTTTAGAGTCAAACACTGTTCCTAAATACTTGTAAGTGTCAACAATCTCAACATTGTTGCCTTGAATGATACTTGGTTTTAGTTCCTCACGATTTTTTCTAAAATCAACAACAAGTTCTTTTGTTTTTGACACGTTGAGATCAAGGTAGTTTTCCTCACACCACTTTACAAAGTCAGGTAGGGCGCTGCCATGGTCAGACTCTGAGCCCTCAAGGAGAGTTAAAAGTGCAGTATCGTCGGAGAATTTCACCAAGTGACTGCTTCCATTTTGAGACCTACAGCTGTCTGTGTACAAGATAAAAAGTAAAGGCGACAGGACACAACCCTGGGGTGAGCCTGTATTTGAGACCAGTGGATTGGACATAGTGCCAGGACTCTCTGTTTTCTGTCCGTTAAAAAATTTAAGAGCAATAATAAAAGCTGGTCGGGTAATTTAAAATATGATGAAAGCTGGTCTATTAAAATATGTGGCTGCATCTTATTAAAAGCAGAGGAGAAATCTGCAAATGAGAGCCTTGCATGAGATTGGGGCTTCTCCAAATGTTTGTAAATTTTATCAAGGATGAAGGCTTTTGCATCCTCTACCCCCCTACCAGCCTGATAAGCAAACTGCAAGGGATCGAGCTTATCGGATACTAAGGAGATAACTTCATCTTTTAGGATTCTCTCAAAAATTTTCATTACCAGAGATGTTAAAGAAACAGGTCTGAATTCATTTAACTCTCTGGGTTTTGTTAATTTTGGGATAGGGATTATAGTTGATGTTTTCCAACTGGAGGGAAGTTGACAATGATCAGCGCACAGTTGGAAAAGACTTGTGAAAATTTCACTGAGCTGAGTGGCACAGTGTTTTAATGTGCACCCACAAATTGTATCAGGGCCGGCTGCTTTCCTTATATTAATTTTCTTTAGTAAGGCAGTAACCCTATCTTGTGATATCTCAAGATCTCTTTGAGGTACAAGAGAATTTCTCCACTTGTGGACTTCAGAAGTAAAATCAGACCTTTCAGACCGAGAGAAGAACCTATTAAAAGCACAGGGCAAATCTGCACCATTTATCCCCCCAATGCTGACCTGTTGTTGGGTCCCCTTTGTACTCTGATTTATGCAGACCATTGACTTCAAGCCCTGCCAGGCTGATCTAATATTACCCCCGCTGAATTGCATTTCTATCTTGTTCTTATATTTTATTTTAGCCTTGGCAATTTCCCTCTTCACTTCTCTGGAGACAGACTTCTTCTCAGAAGAGTCTCCTGTATAGAAGATCCTTTTCTTTTTGTTTATGACAAGTTTAAGATCTCTAGTTACCCAAGGTTTATTATTTGAATGAATAACAACCTTTTTTGATGGAATAACAGAGTCTGTGCAAAAAGAAACATAAGAGGAAACAGTGTCACAAAGTTCATCAATGTCATCACAAGTACTGAGAAAACAATTCCAGTCAGTGCATTCAAAGCATGCTTGAAGTGCCGAAATATTGTCCTGAGACCAGATTTTAACTTCCTTCTCGGTGCACTGGGGCCGTTTGAAGAGCGATTTGTACAGGGGCATTAGGTAAACACTGTTATGATATGACGCTCCGAGGGAAGGCATGGGCAGGGACTTATAAGCTCCCTTTACAGACCCATAACACAGGTCTATTTTAGAGTTTTTCAAAGTTGTCGAACAGGTTACATATTGTTCATAGGTTCTCATAGTTTTATTTAAAGTGCAGTGATTAAAATCTCCAAGGATGAACTTGGGAGCATCGGAGCAAATTGAGTCAAGTCTGTGTGTGACATAAGCAATCAGCTGTACCGCCGCTGATGCGTTTGCTCGTGGATGAATGTAAACAAGTGTGAAAAAAGTTGTTGAAACTCCCGGGGCAGATAGTAGGGTCGGAGTGAGACAGACAGTAGTTCGATATCGGGTGTGCATATTTCTTCCCGAACCACGGCCGTATTACAGTACCTCTGATTGATATAGAGGCACACTCCTCCTCCTCTGCTTTTACCGGTAATCTCCGATGACCTGTCAAGCCGAAGTGGGCTTCCAAACCCGCTTATAACGAGATCCTCGTCTTTATCCGAGTCATCAAGCCACATTTCAGTGAATGCCAACAGACACGTTTCTTTAATTTCCTTCTTGAATTTGGCCCACACCTCCAGCTCGTCCAGCTTATTCCTGATTGACTGAACATTTGAGAGTAGGACCGTAGGCAGTGGAGGGAGCCGGCGACGGTTGTCCAGGTTCAGCCTTTTCAGTCCCCGCCGCACGCCACCTCTCCTTCCTCTTTTCCGGCGGGGGGTCCGGTCTGAAAGTGTTCTGAACGGGCCGTGCGGTGTCCACAGCTCAGCTGGGAGTCCCACCGGCATGTCCCCCTTAGTGGAGGGGCGCATAGAGAGAAGGAGCTCTCGGCTGAAAGTGACGCGGCTGCTGGCCCGTAGCCAAGGGGGATCGGAGGGTCCCCCCCCCCCCCCACCACCACCACCACCACCACACCGCTGCCGCAAATGCGGTGCTTGTCTTGTATTAGGCTCTCTAATAACTCTCTGATTGGTGTGGGATGCGTGTCCCCCAATATAATACATCCATGGTGTCCCCGTGTTGACTGGACTGCTGCTGAAGCAAACAGCCCAAAGGCTGTGAGTTCTAGCCAATCATAGCGCAGTAGGACGCCGCGTGAGTTGACGCTCTGCAACCTGCGGTGCGGTGCGGTGCGTCAGCAGCACTGACATGCTGCTCTAAAGTCCTGCTCCTGGCATCAAGCTGAACGGGCCTGAAAGTTAAAAGCCGAACCCGGTCCGACCCGCGGGTGTTGAAACCCGGACCCTGAATTAAGTGGGTCCGAACCCGGCCAAAAGAAAAGAGAGAGAGAGAGAGAGAGAAGCCGAGTCGGAGCGCGACCTGACCGAATTCATTTCTACATATTTTCGGACTGAACTGACGCGTCCGGTCCATGAGAAGGTCCATGCACACCTGGTAGCCCAAAAGAACAGCCAGGCAGCCCAGTCCAGAGAGCAGAGGAGAGGGAGACAGCAACAGGTGTGTGCGTGTGTGTGTGCATGTGTTATACCTGCAACCTCCAAATGGGAATGGGAGCCTCCTTTCATGTATTAATATCTGACAGTAGCTACAGCCATCATACAGATGAGAACAGGGCAGAAGTGGTGGTGGTGTGGTTTTAAAGAGGCTGAAGCAGAGGAAACTGGCCTTGAAAGGCTGGTCCAGGTCAAAAGATTGAAAAAAAAGTTTTGTTTTTTCTCACCAGCCACAGCTCCCCACTAGACCAGTGTCATACAGTCCAGCCATTCTTGCCATTACAAAGATAGAAACCTCAGTCAGTAGTATTTTTTTTTGTTTTGTTTTTTTATCTGAAGTGAATGTTGTCTTCCCATTATATTCTTCTCAGAGTACACCAGAATGCTTCATTTACCTCTTAAAATCATAAAAACTTTCTGGGGGGAGGATCCCCCCAGACCCCCCCTACAGGGGTTTACTTTATCATCATTTCCAGTTTGCAGGTACCTCTGTGTGTGTGTGTGTGTGTGTGTGTGTGCATGTGTGTGAGAGAGATACATTTAACTACATTAAACATTATTATGATTATTGTTATGAAAAAGCTAAGCCTTTTTTATATATATAGGCTATAATAAATGAATTACATGGTGAAAATTTTGTTGTAAATGAGAGCAACAGTAAAGGATAGTGGAGGAAGAGAAACATGTGATGTCAAAGTGAAGTTATAATGGGGAAAAAAAGAAGTGTGTGCCTTTATTATTATTATTATTATTATTATTATTTATTTACTTTTTTTTTTGGGGGGGGGGGGGGGGGGTCCACTTTTTGGGAAAAAAGAACCCCCCCCTCCACAAGGCTGGCTACGGGCCTGGGCTGCTGCTGCTGCTGCTGCTGGGTCTTCCATTTTGTCCAGCCACCTCTTGCCAGAAGAACGCCAGCGATAGCGTTATCATGCATAAAAGTCCGTATAATTGTGCAACCGAGTTCTTGGCCTACATACTGAGTCACTGATAAACAACCTCCCGCAGGAGTTAAACACGCACGTAAAAGTTAAAAAACAAACAAACAAACAACAATGAAACGGTAGCCTGCTCGGGTCGCACACAGCTTGCAGCGCCCCGGAAGTCCCCAAAGTGCTCCTTCCACTGCCCACTGACCTCCTCAGTTGTGTTCAACAGGGTTCCATCTTTGTTGTACACAGCTTCCCCCTTTTCCTCCAGTTTCCCGGAAGCACGTTGGTGCCATCTGAAAATTCCTCTCTATGGCTTCTCAGAATTCCTACCACACCCAATGCTCTGGCTGAGGCTGCCGCCCCATGGGCCCATCATTACCCCGCAACTACCTCCAGAGTCTCTCGGGATACCATTCCGACTGAAGAAGTCCTCCTTTTTCAGTCTGACGGAGACGGCTTCCCTGACCATTGGTGTCACAATGTCCGAGGCCCCTTGAGTTACTTATGACCCTATAAGACTACAGCTCACAGCCACAGCTTTGGCAACAGAGGCTTTGAACATCCAACCGGCGACGGTTGTCCAGGTTCAGCCTTTTCAGTCCCCGCCGCACGCCACCTCTCCTTCCTCTTTTCCGGCGGGGGGTCCGGTCTGAAAGTGTTCTGACCGGGCCGTGCGGTGTCCACAGCTCAGCTGGGAGTCCCACCGGCATGTCCCCCTTAGTGGAGGTCCGCATAGAGAGAAGGAGCTCTCGGCTGAAAGTGACGCGGCTGCTGGCCCGTAGCCAAGGGGGATCGGAGGGTTCGTTCGAAACCCGGACCCTGAATTAAGTGGGTCCGAACCCGGCCAAAAGAAAAGAGAGAGAGAGAGAGAAGCCGAGTCGGAGCGCGACCTGACCGAATTCATTTCTACATATTTTCGGACTGAACTGACGCGTCCGGTCCATGAGAAGGTCCATGCACACCTGGTAGCCCAAAAGAACAGCCAGGCAGCCCAGTCCAGAGAGCAGAGGAGAGGGAGACAGCAACAGGTGTGTGCGTGTGTGTGTGCATGCGTGCGTGTGCATGTGTTATACCTGCAACCTCCAAATGGGAATGGGAGCCTCCTTTCATGTATTAATATCTGACAGTAGCTACAGCCATCATACAGATGAGAACAGGGCAGAAGTGGTGGTGGTGTGATTTTAAAGAGGCTGAAGCAGAGGAAACTGGCCTTGAAAGGCTGGTCCAGGTCAAAAGATTGAAAAAAAAGTTTTGTTTTTTCTCACCAGCCACAGCTCCCCACTAGACCAGTGTCATACAGTCCAGCCATTCTTGCCATTACAAAGATAGAAACCTCAGTCAGTAGTATTTTTTTTTTGTTTGTTTTTTTATCTGAAGTGAATGTTGTCTTCCCATTATATTCTTCTCAGAGTACACCAGAATGCTTCATTTACCTCTTAAAATCATAAAAACTTTCTGGGGGGAGGATCCCCCCAGACCCCCCCTACAGGGGTTTACTTTATCATCATTTCCAGTTTGCAGGTACCTCTGTGTGTGTGTGTGTGTGTGTGTGTGTGTGTGTGTGTGTGTGTGTGTGTGTGTGTGTGTGTGTGTGTGTGTGTGTGTGTGTGTGTGTGTGTGTGTGCATGTGTGTGAGAGAGATACATTTAACTACATTAAACATTATTATGATTATTGTTATGAAAAAGCTAAGCCTTTTTTATATATATAGGCTATAATAAATGAATTACATGGTGAAAATTTTGTTGTAAATGAGAGCAACAGTAAAGGATAGTGGAGGAAGAGAAACATGTGATGTCAAAGTGAAGTTATAATGGGGAAAAAAAGAAGTGTGTGCCTTTATTATTATTATTATTATTATTATTATTATTATTATTATTATTATTTATTTACTTTTTTTTTTGGGGGGGGGTCCACTTTTTGGGAAAAAAGAACCCCCCCCCTCCACAAGGCTGGCTACGGGCCTGGGCTGCTGCTGCTGCTGCTGCTGGGTCTTCCATTTTGTCCAGCCACCTCTTGCCAGAAGAACGCCAGCGATAGCGTTATCACGCATAAAAGTCCGTATAATTGTGCAACCGAGTTCTTGGCCCACATACTGAGTCACTAACAATGAAACGGTAGCGTCTGACGGAGACGGCTTCCCTGACCATTGGTGTCACAATGTCCGAGGCCCCTTGAGTTACTTATGACCCTATAAGACTACAGCTCACAGCCACAGCTTTGGCAACAGAGGCTTTGAACATCCAACCATTCTGGTTCAATGCCCCCTGCCTCCCATCCTTATGTTTGCACATTGTGTTTATTATGGACTAATCATAACAAGCACAGCACACCCTTGGCAACTCTGGAGAACAATAAATTCCAGCCCCTATTCAGGAGATAAGATCCAGAGCGTTGAGGCGAGCAGCCACCAGATCTAACCAGTAGCGCTCCACCTCCAGCACCAGAGAAGGGACATTCCACATGCCCAGAGCCAACCTCTGCCACCCATCAGTACAACCCACCCCACTGGTTTTTCCTATGGATGGTGGGATGTGGAGGTCACCACATAGCCTTTTTGGGCTATGCCTGACCAGACACCATTCTATTCCCGACAACCAGATGCTGACAATGATCCAGATAATGTATGCCATGTGAGAGTGATGGAAAATGTGTCAACAAATGTGGTTATTGTAGTTTTGCAGGAGTGATGGCCATCCAGTAATGACATCTTGGGACTTTTGCCGGTTTTGCAAAAAATAGAAAGTGGCTGCTGCTGTCTACAGCCACTCAATCAACAGTAGGCTACAGTAGCTGCTCTTTGGTGGCCACCATGTTGCATGTTCACAGACAGCTCTGTCATCATCACGCTCTGCAAAGTGAAATAAAAAATCTTGCAGGTTTGTCTGGGATCACCCAGGATAAGAGCCTGAGCATGCTGGGTTTGTAGGCCTTTTCATAATTTATTTATCATGCCTCTTCTGTGGAAGTGTGGTTATTTCCTGAATTCCTAGTAGGAAGAACACAAGTATATTTACGCAATACACATGTAACTTTCTTTTATTTTCTTTACTTCTTTTATTTTCAGTTAGAAATCAAGAACCACACATTCTTTTCTCCAATTAACTGGGATGACCTTTACCACAAGAGAATCACTCCTCCTTACAACCCTAATGTGGTGAGTTTTGTTTGGCTGCTTCTCAGTTGATTGTAATTAAGACAGGTAAGTAAACACATGGACCAGGACCAGCTTTTATAGTCTGCTAGGCTCAGGTAACGCTGCATCAGCTGATGAGCCTCCCATGTCAAACCAGTTGTCTGCTGAAATGCCCAAGGACAACAAGAGACAACAGGAGGGCATTATATTGCCTTTTGTCTTCATCCGTGTGTCTGGCATACTGATGCCCTCTCAAATACCTCCTCCACACTCATTTATGGTGCATCCAAGGTTTTCTCACCCACATCA
Source organism: Trachurus japonicus (assembly GCF_045865225.1). Taxonomy (NCBI): domain Eukaryota; kingdom Metazoa; phylum Chordata; class Actinopteri; order Carangiformes; family Carangidae; genus Trachurus; species Trachurus japonicus. Next base: position 289,313 of record NC_140913.1, on the reverse strand, counting down.
CATTTTTTCTGTGATCAACTAACTCCTGTATTCTTCTCCTTTTTCCCCCCTACTTTCCTCACATCACATACTTTAATGAGATGTAATCCAAGGAAAGGTTTTATCATAATTATTTTAATCTCAACTCACTTTCACCTCTTATCATGTTTATCTTAAAGGCCCAATAGTAGCAATTTCACAGTTCTGATTAAGTCTGTGACAGGTCAGGTTTTAGCTGAAACATAGTAGTGATTAGCAGGTTAACCACTGTCCTAAATTAGTGTGGGCAATATGTGTACAAACAATGACAATGATTTTACACATTCCATGTAGAGAAAGCCATCTGCTAAAAGAAAGTTCACTTCATTACTTTGTTATCTCCCCATTCAGAAAGGCCCAGCTGACACTCAGCATATTGATCCAGAGTTCACCAGAGAATTGGTTCCCAACTCTGTGAGCCGCACCCCGGAGCTCAACGCCAGCACCAGCTCCAACAATGCCTTCAATGGGTTCTCATTTGTTGCCAGTGAGGACAGCTTTCTGTGAGACACCAGAGTGAACAAGCCTCTTTTTGAGTTGAGGTATCATGAAAGTAAAGGATGCCCATGTTCTATGAATTTCTTTCACTGCAATAATATTTACTAAACATGCAGTTAATTTGCCTTACAATGAACAAACAAACAAACAAAAAAGCTGAACAGAAGACAAAGTGCAAATAAATAGATACTGTATCTGTTATGTTGACAATGGAGATGGAGGCAAATAGTCATCATAACAGTGGTCCTGTTAGTTAATGTACCAAATATCTCAATTAATTTGTTGATGATGCATGGCCATTAAAAAAATGTTCCATGTTGCAGACCTTTAAAATGTCAGCCGTGATGTGGATTAGGTGGTTTGTTGTGTTGTAACTACATTAGCTTGTAGAAATCACCAAGCAATAGTAATACTTTGTCTAACATTTGTAAATAAACCTTGGTAGCTTTGCAATAGGATTATGTACTGTAGTGTAGTCACAAAGTTAGACATTGACGCTGATGAGTAATATAGTTATGTTTAACTATATTACTCATCAGCGTCAATGTCTTCACAAAAGTGAAATGCAGGGACAGCAGATGTAGCCTACATATGCTACATCTGCTGTCCCTGCATTTCATTTTTGTTAATAGTCAAATAGTCACAACAAGTCTTTATGCATATTAAAAGGAGCATCAATGTATACTATTTACTTACAGCTAACAGCAGCTTTACTTGATTCTTTTGAATGGTTTAAATGATTAATGGAAACACTCAGGGACAAATCCTGCTTAGATTTTCCCAGTTCACCATCTTCTAAAACCTTCTATGTCAGGCTGTTATTCCCTGACTGATTGTGTAAACAGAGAGGTGTTTTACTGCGAGCAGCAGCACCATTGAGGACTGATTAAAATGGTGAAAAAATCCATGTGTACATAGAAAACTTGGTAATAAATCAAACCACTGTCCAACATTTATGTGTTCCTTTGGGTAATTCATAATGTTTTTGGTTAGTAATCCATGTTCATCTTGTACGTTTTGCATATTATGAGGTGCTTGCATTTCCATTCCGTCCTGTTTTATACTTAGGAGATGAAAAATGGATGTAATGGACCAGGGTATGTTAGTTTTTTTTTGGTATTAATCACATATCTAGAAACCACGATATATATATTTTTTTTAGGCAAAAAAACAAAACAAAAACAAAACAAAAATCAAGAATTCACTCACCATGATTTCTTGTTAAGCTTTTACTGACAAAACAAATTTACCACTCAATATTTGTTTCAATTGGTGTGCGAGACTGTGACCCCCCCCTGATTGGCTACTTACATTTGCACTGTGTTATTACTTTGGTCAGTGTATCTTTTGGTCATTGGATTTTCTTTTGATGAATGGGTATTAAGAAACAAAAAACGATTGGTTGATGGGCTTTATTCACAGCTCCACTACTTCCTGAAATAAGCCAGCTCCTTTATTTCCTGTCTTACATTATTGGACCAACTGATTAATCCAGGTGTGTCTGATCTCACAACAATGGTCAGACACAGTAGTGGAGCTGTGCATAAAGCCCATTGAATTTTCATGTTGAAATACAAAAAATAAAATTGAAACACAAAGTGTTCTTGTTTTTGAGTGTCAAAGAACAATTAAGCAATATTTTTGTGTTAATATAAGTCTTAAATAGTTATATCTTCCGACAGCAATCACTTACATAGAGTGTTTGGACCGAAACACGGGTCTGTCTGTCACTCTGCTCTGCTCTGAGCCGAGGAGAAAACTTTTCTCATATCCTACAAGTTTTATCCAATGAGGAGAAAGAACGGCATGAAGGGCTGTGTGTGCAGGGACGAGGACCAATAGATCCATGACGAGGGCGGGGGCTGCTAACTCCATCGGCTGACAAGATGTTATGGTGCGTTCAAGGCAACTCGTAACTCGTGTTTTTCCGACCTGTGAAGTCGTACCAGTAAACGACCGGATCGCTTACTTCTGCTTTAACTAAATTTTAAAAACAGTTTGATTTTTGTGTTCTATGTCACATAACAAAAAATAAAATCAGCAGTGAACAGAAACAAATAAACAGACCAAAAACACTTTCTTTTTTTCATATTTTGACACTGCCAATTAGCACTATGGTACCTGTGTATCTGTGGTTCTGTAGGCTAAAATCTACTCAGATAGGATTTCAGACAGCAAAACGAGGCCTGACATCTACAGAAATCTGTACGCATATCTTGTACATATCTCGAAGGGTCCGTGTACTTCGTGGCCATTCCATTTTCAACGTACGCCTCAGGTGGCAAAAGTTATAACCAAAGTATGAACCTGCAATATCTTCCCATTTTTGTCCCCCACTGTCCCAGCCCAGGGCATTAAATTATGGAATACTGTTTCAACAAACTATGTAATCTTTCAGTTTGGGGCAGGGGGCTAAGATTATCTCGTCCCATCCCGGGCCCAGGTCTTATCAACTGGCCTGATAGACCAGTTCGGCCCGCAGCCTTGCCTTGTAAATGACAACTTCCAGTGTCAGATTATGAAAAAAAAAACTTTGTTTTTTTGTTTCTGTCTAGTGATTTTATTTTTGTTACATGAAACAGAACATGAAAATCAAACTGTTTTTAAATTTTAGTTAATTGTTCTTTGATACTCAAAAAGAATAATGTGGACTCAAGCTTCAGTTCTGCCATTTTCAGCTCAAAATCTCATCAAACCATATCTGAGTAGAGCTCCATGGGTACACAGGTACAGTAGTGTATTGGTTTATTCTATTTTCATTTTGAAATACAAGAAATAAAATTGAAACACAAAGCCCTCATTTTATAAATTTGTTTATACATTTGTTCAGTAAGAACAAAATAACACAAATAACAAACACACAAATAACACAAAATTATACAGATGAAGATCCTACACCGAACATATGTAACCCCATATAAATTGAATAAAATGAACCCCCAGATGTCAGATTTATGTTGGCACGGATGCAGGAAGAAATGATCCTTAATGCACATGTTGTGGGACTGCCCTGAAGTGAGGAGGTTTTGGGAGGGAGTCCGAGATTGTCTACGTTTAATTGTGGAGGATGGTGTAATAATTTGCCCTGAGGTGTGTTTGTTAATTTTCATGTTCTCATTTAAAGGGGACATGTTTGTATAATGATGATGATGACTTCTGTCCCTGGGATATTTCATGGCAACAGGAATAAATGATTTTGTGTTATCCCATGACCTGCCAGGCAGCGTCCAAACCAAAACTACGAAACGTTGGGCGAGTCAACCACTAAATAATAATATATCGAGACAAAACGAAATATTTATCGAAAATTGACCCATTAACAAGTGTGGGTAATGTAGATTCAAAAAGAAAAAAGCTCACGCATCCAAAAAGTAGCCAGCTGCTGAGTCCAGGGGGGTAAAGCTACAAAAAAGAGGAAACTCGTTCTCCCAAAATGTACAATAATTTATTAGAAAGACAAGGACAACATTTCAAGCGTTTAGCTCTTCGTCGCTTTTGTCTGTCTCGTGCTGGTCCAAGAATTTCACCGTGTGCGCAGAGGCTCATGGTACATTTCCTATGAGCCTGTGTGAAACCAGTGTGGAAATACTTCGCATTCAGAAAGTCCTTGTAGTCCCTTTAACAACTTTCCTCCTCTAAAACAACACGTTGTGACCTTATTTTTGCAATATTATGACGTTATTCTTGTAATATTATGACTTTTTCGCTTAAAAAATATGACTTTATTCTGTGTCTGTGAAAAAAAAGATTCTCCATGTGGCCCTAATGACATTTTTAACATTACAGGCAGACAAGATAATCCTTCATGCTACTCTTGCTCTGAATTGAACCCTAATTTCTGGCCCAACAACCTATTTTTTTTTTTTTTGAATAATGTTTTTATTATGGTTTTTCCATAAACATACAAATTGAACACATTACAAACAAACAAAAACAAACAAACAAACAGTGGCCACAGAAATCAAGACACAGGAGCGTTCAGTCCATTTCAATTGACAGTGATGCAACAACACAAAATATGAGCAGTAAATAAATGACAATTGATCACCAAGCAAGTGGAAATCTAGCCTCACGGCCCAAAGATGTCATCTTGCCATTTGTCAGCGCTGCGGTCGACCATTCCCTTTAAAACAATATTTGTAAGTCTTTTACCAGCATATTTAAAGAAGGGTGTCCAGGTCTTGAAGAAGACTGGCGTTTTACATTTGAATCTGTATGTCAGATATTCCATTGGTATTAACTCAAAAATCTGTTTATGCCATCCTATAATTGTAGGAGGTGTATTATCAATCCATTTAAGGAGTATATTTTTTCGGGCAGCAAATGTAAGAATATTAAACAGCCTTCTTTGATCAGATCCTTTGATACGAGGGCTGGCTAAGCCAAGGAGCAGAGCCTGAGGGTCAGGGTCAAGATGGACATCAAAAATCAAATTGAGTTTGTCAATAATTTTACGCCAGTACTCCTCAATATAAATACATGACCAGACACAATGTCTGTAACTCCCCACCTCTACGTGACACTTTGAGCACATTTCAGTCAAACTCGGATTCATCCTATGTCTGAGCTGGGGGGTAATCTGCAGTATCCGTGCAGTATCCTAAACTGGGTCTCTCTAGTTCGATTACAAATAGAGATCTCTTTCGCCCGTTGCCACATTTCTGACCATGTTGTCTCATCAATTCTGAGATTGAGATCCTTATTCCACACCTGCCGTAGATAGTCTGTATCCATATTGCTGGCAAGATTAAGTTCAACATAACCCCGGCCAAGGACTGATTTTTTGCCTCGGTTGAGAAGCAGGCGCTCCATCTTTGAAGTCTGATGGTCAAAGACAGGACTATTTTGATCCTTAATGAAGCTACAGACTTGGAAAAATCTGAAGCAATTATGTGGAGGTAGATTATATTTCTTTTCAATTTCTGTAAATGGGAGCATCACTCCTTTATGAAATAAATGACCTAGGGTTAAGACCCCTCTATCTCTCCAAATGTTAAAACCACCATCTGTGCTGGCTGGGGCAAAATCAATGTTACAGTGTAAAGGAGCTAGAGAAGACAATGTATTTGCACGGCCCTCCAGCTTCCTTATTGCTTGCCAGGCTTGTAGAGTTGTTTTAACTATAATATTATTAACTGAGACACTCTTAATTTTTTTTAAAATCTAGGGCGAATAACAGACTTGGCAAAGGGCTACCTGCGTTAAGTGTTTCTAGATCTAACCAAACTGATTCCGAGTCACCATTAATCCAATCAGCTATGTAGCGAAGCTGTGCAACAACAACAACCTATTTTTGAAAGACTCTCATTGATGTCCAGGCTCTGACACAGACAGGTGAAAGTTGTGACAGAGGTTTACTGAACTCATCAGTCCCACATTGTCTCTGCTGGAAATATTGCTTAACCTAACTTTTGAATCTGGTTTTTGTTTGTGTGTGTGTGTGTTTTTCTCAGATACTAACATGGAGAACTTCAGGAGAGCAACAGAATGCTGGTGGAGCAGAAACACCCTAAATGGACAGCCTTGAGGCAGTCAACTTGCTGTTTGTTGCTTTGATAATAAAAGATCTGGTTGGAACAACTTGTTTATTGTTGTTTCATGCTGTATTTTTTCTTTTTTAATCCCATTTCTTGGTAGTTTTTAACCCACAACAATATTATTATTTTTTTTACCCATTTGTGAGTAAAAAAAAAAAACCCACTTCACCCTACTGGGTCAAATCTTTAACCCATAATGCTATGAGTTTTTTGTTTTTTTTTTTTAATAAAAAAAAAAGGGACTGACGGGCAGAATGTTTTAGCCCCAGTAGATGGCGACAGTCCAACATCAGCTGCACACCATCAGTGTAGGCCGTCTTCAAAATCCACAGAAGAAGAAGCTGCCCCGTGTAAATTCTTCCTCGGGCCACGCCACGAGTTCCTCAGCTGTTTCTGCACTGTAGCAGAGAATTGTAGTGACCGTGACGTACATGTTGGATTTAAGCTGTTTAGCGGGATATGTCTGACTTGTTCTCGTATTTGTTACACTGTCCCAGGTGCAGCAGGTGCAGTCTGCATTTCTGAGATAGGTACAGAGGAGGATGTCGCGCGGGTAAGTGAGGGAAAGGTATGAGGATGTTTCCCTATTAAGAACTCTTTGAATTGTATTAGAATTGTGTTCATGTTATTCCGAACTGTAATGATTTATATTGAACAATCTCCGTAGTTGTAGATGATGCAGTTGCTTTTCTTCGTTGTGTACATTGTGGGAGAATTTGCTCGTTTACAAGTCGTTGCTCTATTGTGTTATGGTAGTGAGTTGGAGAAGTTGGACCCGGCTGTTTTCCAGAAGCAGTTGCACAATCTGAACTTTAGGTAGGCATTTATGTATTCTCCATACTTACACGTCAGATATTTTATTTGTTCTTAAATGACGAAAGTATCCCAGTGTATTTGCTGATTCCGAGCAGGTTTGTTATGCGTATTTGCGCCACGAGAGGCGCTCTATTCTGAAGTGGAGAGCTGCTAGCCGAGTTAGCCCGCTTTAGAGCACTGGAAAAGAGAGTAACGACACGCATTGGTTCAATGGAAGCGCCTCCTGGTGGAGGAATATGGGTATTGCAAAAGCGCCCAAGAACTGACATCTCTGCATTGTTGGTGAATGAGCAAGTGTGGTATTTTCAATAATGTAAGGACATTTCTAGATCACCCACGTTAATAGCATCATTGAGGATCCTTTACAGATAAACATTAACACATAGGCTAGTAAAAAAAAACAAAAAATATTTCAATCTAGGCTACATTTTATAATAAACAAATTATAAGTGTAATTTGATATGACCAAGACACCTAAAAACAAAAACACGTCCGTTTTCATCAATTTACAAGCAAGTGGGCAACACACATACATTGGAGTGAATGGGTTTTCTGGGCGCTTTGGCAATACATATCCTGCCACTCGGGGCGCAAAACCCTTACCACGGGAGTCAATGGTGGTGTCGTTACTCTCTCTTCCAGTGCTCTAGCTCGCTTGTAGTTAAAGCCACATTTGAATTAAAGATATATAGTTTGTCAATTGGCTGTTCGCTTTGTATAGTAAACGCCTACAAGGTTTCACAGTTATGTTTAATTTATGGCTTAGTTTTCGCATCCCAGGTTTTCTGTGGAGCACAACCTTCACTACTCACAAAAAGTTAGGATATTCGACATGAAATTCATGATGAAAAGAAAAAAAAAATCATGCTACTGTTGATATTACATCATGAAAGTAGGGCTTTTAATTATACGTATGGAATGGTAATTTCTTCATTTCAAACAATGTATTGAAACTAACAAACAACAGTAGTGGGTGGGTCAATGTGTCAGTAAGTTGTCATGTGACCATAGGACATCCACTTTTCTGCCTTTCTGTGACTCTTCCAGTCTCTCTGGTCAACCTGCTGATGACACTCTGAGAATATCCTGTTTGAAGCCTTGCAGTGGCCAGGTACTGTTGATGGACTGTTAGACAGGTGTGGTCTGGTTTCATTATTTCCAACTGTTCAACGTTTCAGTACTTAGAAGTGTCTAATCCATGAATCCATCACTAAATGTTCTGCTTCAATGACAGTTTGTATTGAAACAGTCCTCCTTAACAGGCTGTTCACATTCTGAGGTTTAGTGCATTTTAGGTGCAATATGAAATTTCATCTGAAAGCCCAGTATCCCTAACTTTTTGTGAGTAGTGTAAATGAGTTTGGCGAATGAGAAAGTGAAATAAACAGGCTTTAAAGAGTTTGATAAGTGACAAAGTAAGCATGATCATGTCAGTGTCAACAAAACAGCTGTGGCAATTTGACCTTACTGGCCCTAAGAGGCCAACAAATCTACCTTTTGTTATCTTGTAATGCTGAAGTTTAGGTGGATTGTGCTTGCAGCATGGACGATGAGGAGGATAGTAATCTGTGCATTGACACTGACTCGGACACAGCAGAGAACGATGGTACCAAGTGTAAAGTCAAATGGACTCAGGAAGAGGTGAGTGGGGAAAAAGACACACAGGTTTCTATTAGGGGTGCACCGAAATGAAAATTCTTTGCCGAAACCAAAACCGAAACACCGAAAGAAATGATTGTCAATTATTAGAACCATAGCATTTATGGCTACTAGAGATGGTGCCGATCGATCGGCAACTGATCGGATCGGGCCGATATGATAAAAAAAACGATCGATCGGGAAATCCAATCAAAGGTTAAAATCACAGATCCGATCACATTATCCACCTTTTTCCGAACGTCAAAAACGTAGCCGGTTTTGTTGACCATAGATGACGTTCAGAAACTTGTGGATACATAAAGCAGGGTTTCCCTGCCGCATCCACGCAGTCAGACAGTAAACTAACTGTGCGTTCACACCAAAAGCTTCCAAAGCGTCAAAAACGCTCGAGGCTGGGCGTCAGACAAGACAGCTTCCAAAACGGCAAATATTTTCAGCCGCTTTGGCCGCTCGTCACGTGACTGACGTCAAAGTTCGATCGCGGTGTGAACGCACAGTAAGGCTGCCTGTATCACAACTGCATGTGTAGTATACAGGGATGCAAACAGCGCGCCGAAAAGTGAAACTCGCTTTTTTTCATGACCAATTAGGTGACTTCGTTCGATCGTTCAGATCCGAAGAGTTTTTGTTTTTGGGAGGGGGGGGGGGGGGTCTCAGTGTCTCAGTGTCTCAGCTGGGGTCAGTAAAATGTTTTTCTAACAGGCTGACAGTGACAATCACGTGAAACTGAGGCGAACTCATTCATGGTCTCTGATTATACTGATAACAGCCTACCTCCAATGTAGACGCGCGACATGCACGCTCATTAAAGCGGCGCGTATCCGCGTTAGGGCTTTGACATTTGTCCAAAAAATCATATTCGAACTTCGTTTGTTTATTAATATTAATATTCGAATATATTCGAATATTTATGGATAATATTTTTTTAATATTTTGACACCCCCCCCCCGCCCGAAGCGACCGGATTGTCCGACGAGGGGGGGGGGTATAAGTTTCGCTTTCACTGTCATGCATGCTGCAAGCGCGCTTCTCTGTGTGTGTGTGTGTGTGTGTGTGTGTGTGTGTGTGTGTGTGTGTGTGTGTGTGTGTGTGTGTGTGTGTGTGTGTGTGTGTGTGTGTGTGTGTGTGTGTGTGTGTGTGTGTGTGTGTGTGTGTGTGTGTGTGTGTGTGTGTGTGTGTGTGTGTGTGTGTGTGTGTGTGTGTGTGTGCACGCCAATAAGAAACAGCGCTATGCGGAGATTAATGAACGGATGACATGCTGCGGTGGTGTATTTGCGACAATTAAAAAAACGGCCCGCCACTCCTAAATGAATGTAGAGGAAACACATATTTCAACTTTTCCCTCCGTGGTTTGTAGAGTATCTATGGTCGCACTCGCAGCCTTTTGCTCCGCCATTGTTTATCAGTGAAGAAGTGTGAACAGGCGTCAGGCGTTAACGACGTGATAACGTCATACTGTAAGTACAGGAGCCCCAGGTGATCAATGCTAATGAGCTGGCGTTTCACAACTTCAACAGGCTGAAAAAAGCCTTTAATCTGGATTGAAAACTACGTTTTCAGGCAAACACATTTACCAAAAATAATGCTTATTACAGGTTCGAATATTTAGAGCTGCCCTAATATTCGTTCGAATATGGTTATTTTTTTAATATTCGAATTATATTCGAATTTCGAAGTTCGTTGTCAAAGCCCTAATCCGCGTGCAGTCGGTGTGACGGCGACGCCGTTTTTTCCCCTGTGCATGTCTGTGGAGCTGTGATGTCTGTGGAGCTGTGCGCCGCGGACCTGCACGGTTCCCTACGTTGCTGTGTCAGGCAGGTGATTCCATGGAGCCCGTTTCAGAGGTGAAGGAAGCCCTGAGTGGAAAGACGTCGCCTCCGCGATGTAGAATGTGTTCAATTAAAGTGAAACTAACACATTATATTGGCCTATATGTCCATTACACACTGAATGAAACATCCCATCCCATCTTTTCCATGATATTGTAATGTAATCATTTGTTAATGGTGAGCACCCCCCCCCCCGCCAGACAATTCCTCTCTTTTTTGGTCTTGACCCGTTTGCATCCCTGAGTATAACAGCCTATGGATCATGTGAAGCATGCAGGAGAGGGAGCGAGCGTCTCTCTCCCTCTCTCTCTCTCTGCGTGTGTGTGTGACTGGCAGCATAGACAGCTGCACCATGAAGCCCAATAGCGCCATTTGCTGGGGTTTAAGGTCTCTGTCGCATCAACGGATTTCGACCAGTGTGTGTGTATGTGTGTGTGTGTGTGAGACACCGCGACGCGAAGTGCCGCGATCCTCCGCGGCCGGCTCGTGCCGTGCAGCAATCGTTTCGGCACCTGGTCTATTTTGTGCGTGAGTGAGAGAGAACCCGGTCGCTCTCGACACCGGCGGACCATGGACCGAATCCCGCGGCTGGATTCCAAAATTAAACAAAATACTCCGTAGCTACGTTGTCAAAACAGGCTCGTTACTTGTTTCAACCTTATTGACATATACATAGATCGCGCAAGTAAGCGATAGAAAACGATCTTTTTTCCCTTAGGTGTGTGTCTCAGTGTCACTCCTAGTAAGATGCTGTACTTGGTGTCTGCTCATCAAAATCCTCTGCTGAAGGAAAGTCCAACAATGTGCAGATAGAGCAGGGGCCTGTTGTTCGAAACCTAGATAAGGGATTAAGCCGGGATATGTTGGTTATCCTGGCTGAATTTAGCCTCAAGTCGGTTGTTCGAAAGCTGGATACCTTTATCCTGGTCAAGTTACTATGGTGATTTATTCTCTGCAGCTTGCCTGCTCCAGACCAGGCTAACAGCCAGGCTTAGTTGATTCTGTTGTCTTTATCTGTGAAGTCAGCAGTCACTCTGATCAGAAATCAACGTGTTTCATACAGTTATTTCATGTTCTTATGTACATATTTTTCTAAACAAACTAAATACATTTACAATAATCAAAAAACATGAAACATTTACAATATTTATTAGGTTTTTTTCTTTTCTTTTTTTCATAATTAGGCCTATTCATGTGCTTCTCACACTGAATCTTTGCATCTGCCAGCGCTGCCTGCTTCTTCAAATGCAGGGCATAAAGATGTCTGACGGTTTGTGAAATCTGTAAAACACATTAGCACAGAATTGTGCACACTGTTCTTCAGTCAATACTCACTATTTTCGATATCTGTGACCCATCTATGATATTTTCTATGACCACTAGTACTACATGACTTCTCATAAAAAGCAATGGAGCAAAAATAGCAATAGATTTATTTTTATTTTTATAAAATATGTTACAAAATACAGTATATTGGCCGAATATTGGTTGGGGGAAGAAAACAAGAATACAATTGTTTGAGCAGGCACCTTCCAAATAATTTATACACGTCATTTGAACATTGTTATCGGCAATTTATTGAAGCATCAGACTGCATAATGTTCTTATATTTAATTAATTTTCACCTGTTGCACTTTTGGCCACTTCTTTGTGCTGTATGAACTAGGGATGCACATGATTAACCGTTTAACCGTTAACCGATAACAAGAACTTTGACCGATTAATACTATCGGTTATTTATTTATTTTATTAGCTCCTTATGTCGTCAACTCATGGGGGCGTGTCGACACGTGCAGAGTTCACTGCCTTCAGTCATATTTCGCAGCAAAAAGTTACACAGGAGGACTGAGAGTATGTGCAGCAGCCCCCATGAAGGAAGGTCAGACAATAAATGTAGCTACATGGACATAGATGTGAATCACCTGTAACAACGGCGCTGGAAAAAAAAAAAAAGAGGACGTCGCTGCTCTCCAGCCTGTTCACCTGCAGCTCCACAGAGGAGCTGTCAGAGGAGCTCTGCTGCTCCTTCAGCCTGGTGTTTGGCTGCACTTTGTATAAAAACAGTTCTACATTGGACGATCTAACCTCCAGAGCGCGATCAGCTGAGACAGAGCGCACTGATCAGCTGTCGCGGCGCACGTGTGTATTTAACGGCAACAAAAAAATTTTTTTTTTTTTTTTTTTTGGCCGTGCGCCGCAAGATTCTTAATCTTATCGGTTAACGGTTAATAATCGGTTAACGAGCGTCGGTTATCGGTCAGAAAAAAAATTCAAAATGTGCATCCCTAGTATGAACTTTACTTTAGATGATAAGAGATTTGTGCAATGTATCAACTTCCATTGCTCATCATTAAGGCAAAGTGCACAGCTGTTAATTTGTGAAAGGAATTTAAATTGTGATTATAATTTTGGATTAGGCTACTTCCACATTCAATCAGTCCGCAGTTGTCCGCTCTCTCTGAGCTTTACAACAGCAGCGGTGCTTTTTTTTTTCTTTTTTTCTAAGAGGTGTGTCACTTTACGTCAAGATGCGCTGTTGATTGGAGGAAAGTAGCCAGAGCAAAGAAGCCCCCTTTTACATTAAAGTTCATTTCAGAGCCTGTACTTTCTTACTACTTGAGTAAAGGAGTTGAATCAGTACTTCTACTTTTACCAAAGTATTTTTGCATGAGTGGATGAATTAATGGGGGAAAAAAGAGTAAAAATAAATAAATATATTAATAATATCGTCCCATGTGATCGATCGGTAATCGGATCGGTAAGGCTTTAGGTGATCGGTGATCGGTATCGGTCCCAGAAAAACCTGATTGGACCATCTCTAATGGCTACGATGTGTATGGCTGTCAAATGATTAAAATTTTTAATCGTGATTAATCTCAAAATTTCCTGAGTTAATTGTGATTAATTGCAATTAATCGCATCTTTTTCTTTTTTGCTTGAAATAATGGAAAGCATAAGAAACATCCAGATCTGGACGTTTCTTATGCGGGAGCGTCACGGTAACTGTAGTAACTCACACACACACAGACACACACGTACACCTGTCTGTGTGGTCACGTCTGGAGAGAAGCAGCTTCTCTGTTTTCCCAAACTACCGAGTGACAGCGTTAATCGTGTGTTTAAAAAAAAAAAATAGTGCCGTTCACTGAGAGCTATGATGATCCTCTGCACTTCATCGCGACTGTACTTGATCCACGCTATAAGGATCATTACTTTGGAATAAAACATGCTGGCTCTTATCCTGTTTCCTGAGCGAGCGTCATCATAATTCTGTTTCGGCCGTGTTGTTTCGGTGATTTAGGTCTTTTGGCCGAAAACCGAAAATGCACTTTTGGGTCATTTTCGGACGAAAATTTTCGGTGCATCCCTAGTTTCTATAGGTTTCTGTTATTGTTTTGTAACAACAATTGTTTTGTTAAAAGTAACAAACCGTTAAGATAATGAAAACAAAACGGATAACTTTCTGTTATCCTTCTGGGATGTCACTTCTCTTTGTCCTTGCTGTTGTGATGCTTTCATTATAACCAGTGCCCTTAAACTGACCTAAAAGTTTACGTTAAATGATTCTGTCTGAACTGATGACTCATTGTTTTCAGGATGAAAATCTCAAAATCCTGGTCAGCAACTTTGGGAAAAAAGATTGGAAAACCATTGCCAGTTTTTTACCAGTAAGTATTTAACAGAAACAGAATGAATGAACCAGCAACATGAACATCAAAGGTTGGTATTGTAGAGCAGTGTTTCTCAAACTTTTTTCAGTCAGGGCACCTTTCAAAAGTGCATAAAATCTCACGGCACCCCTGTGTAAAATATAATTCAAAATGACACTGCATAGCCTAAATGTAAATGTTCTGTTTATTTAGACGGGACGGACAGTATTACAGTATTTATGCATAGGTGCCTCTGTAGCCTACATATGCACACACACGCACACGCACACAATAATCCGCAATGTGAGAGGAAGAGAGAAAGGTCTACATGCACGCAGCGCAGGTACGCGTTCAAATGAATCTCCACCGGCGTCTCCGCTCTGTTCTGACTCAGTTACGAACAATCAGAGAATTTCCACCGTGTGCACTGCAGTGTGTTTTTATACATCAAACGCACCGGAGTCGGAACAGAGCGACACAGATCCACTGGAGAGAGGAGGGGGTGTGACCCACCATCAGGGAGACGTGTGCCTGGTACTACGCATTCTTTTCATAGTGTCCGGTGTCCGGTGGACACGGCCCCCACTGCTCTGAGTGCCCGTGACCAACGGCCGTGTCCATGGAGCAGTCTCTCTCTCTCTCTCTCTCAGAACGCTGCCGAAACGAGCCGCCTCACGTCCGAGCCGCTTGATAAGTGCGGCGCTGTTCCAAAAGTTGAACATATTTCAACTCTGAGCGCTCTGAGCGCCGTGACAAAAAAAGAAAGCGCCAAGAGCTTTTTTCCGAGCATAGGATCTGAATGGAAAGTAGACGCCCAGAGCGCTAAAAGGGCATCCGGTGGACACGGCCCCTTTGCATATATGTAAAGAGAATGTATTCTATGAAATGTCAGAAGAGGTATTTTTTTCACGGCACCCTTGACGCAGTCAGATGGCACCCCAGTGTGCCGCGGCACCCACTTTGAGAAAGGCTGTTGTAGAGTATTCCAGAGGGATTGCAGCCATGTATCATGTACCTGGTCTTCAAAATGCAGAGGTCTAAATTCTTGCCACCCTCTCTGTATTTAATCCTTTTAATCTTGAATAATGAAACAACTTGTTTTAGCATTTTAAAAAGAGATCCTGTTGCTGTGACAGGGCCGGACAGAGCTCCAGTGTATGCTCCGCTGGAAAAAATACCTGGATCCTGATTTAATCAAAGGCTTCTGGTCCAAAGAGGAAGACGAAAAGGTGGAAGAAAATCTGATACTGTCTTGTCACAGTTTTTAATTGATATTATCCTATCTCACTTTGTACTTCTGTGTTTTTGTAATTTTGTGGACAGATAATAGAGCTTGTGGCTAAGTATGGCACTAAGCACTGGGCGTTGATTGCCAGGCATTTGAAAGGACGGCTGGGGAAACAGTGTCGGGAGCGCTGGCACAACCACCTTGACCCATTGGTCAAAAAGAGCTGCTGGACCCAAGAAGAAGACCTCATTGTCTACAAAGCCCACTCCATTCTGGGAAACAGGTGGGCTGAGATTGCCAAGCTGCTCCCTGGAAGGTAGGTTGGTTAGCAATGATTGATTTATTGAAATTTAACAATGTGGATTTTTTTTAGGGCCACATGCATCATTTTGTTGTTACCCTATATGTTTTTGAACCAGGGACAACACAGAGGCTTAAATGTACGTATTTGATTACTCTTAAAGGACGGACAACTCTGTGAAGAATCACTGGAACGCCACAATCAAACGTAAAGCTGAGTTGGGCATGTACAAAGATGACGCCAACAGCATTTCACTTGATATTCAGCACTTCATGGAAGGAGAGGTACGGTGACTCTAAGGTTGACTCTAATATTCGTTGTTCTGGGATTAAACTTCATATGAGTAATCAAACTGCTTTTTCATGAGGGCATCTTTGTACCGCTCATCTGCAAGTCCCCTTTATCATGAGGCCAGACTCATGGGCAAAGTTTTGTGAGTTTTTAAGAATGGGAAAGCCCTTAAAAGGCTATTCATTAGTCAAAATAATAGGGATGGGAATCGAAAACCGGTTCCTCTTCGGAACCGGTTCCAACCTGGATCAATTCTTGGAATCGTGTGCGTGTCTGCTTTAACGATTCCCTTATCGATTCCGTTTGGTTCAGAAACCCGCGCATTAATTGATTAATGACGTTACGTGACGTTACGTTAAAATCAATCTTCATTATAAATGAGGGCGCTTAGTGTTTATATCCACATGTCACCGTTTGTTCTCACAAAATAAAGTTAGTGAGGTGTCTGCGTGGAGCAGCTGCTGACAGATGCAGCTGACAGTGATGTTTCCTCATCACAACGTCTCCTGAACAGGCTACATGTCTATTCTTCTGTTTTTCTCTCTTCATTCTAACCACTTCCTTTCAGGTTTTGCTCGTAGCCGAGAGAGAGAGAGAGAGAGAGAGAGAGAGATCTCTTGTTAACATTTCCATGTCTCTCCACATTCTGTGTTATAAACTGTTTTTCCCTGTTAAAAGGGTTTTCCATGGAGTTTTTCCTCAGTGGATGTGAGGGTCTGAGGACAGAGGATGTTGTTATGATGCCATGTAACAAATTGTTTGTAAAAACGGGCCTTGCCTTTCCTCTCTTTATTGTTTTGAAAAAACAGTTTGATGTCAGACTTATTTTACTGCACTGGATAACCCCAGAAAAATTACGTTCCAAGTCTCTATGAGATCTATATTGTTGCAGAAAATTAAAGTAGCAGCAGAATTTTCATAATCCAGGTACTGGCATGGGACACATGTATTGGTTCATATGGCATCCTTACACTATTGTTTTACATTATACTGTATGTTTTGTTATAGGTCGACTTCAAGTGTGATGTTGTATTAGACACTGAACCGGTAACTCCTGAAGTGGTAAGCTTTTTGTAGTTTAAAAAAAAAACTTTTTGTTGTGAAATTTAAAGCAGAAGTAAGCGATCCGGTGGTTTTGGCTAACTTCCTGTCAGCCGATGGAGTTAGCAGTCCCCGCCCTCGTCCCGACGTCACCAAATTCACGCGCATCCCTTGGCTGCACACACAGAGAGGATCGCCTCTTTATGCCGTTCTCTCTCCTCATTGGATAAAGGTTGTAGGATACAAGGAAAGTTTTCTCCTCGGCTTACAGCAGAGCAGAGTGACTGACAGACCCGTGTTTCGGACCAAACACTAGTGATTCCCGTCAGAAGATATAACTACTGTATTTAAGACTTATATTAACACAAATATTCCGCTTACTTCTGCTTTAATTTAATTCTTTTCTTAAAATGTTTTTATTTTAATCCTGAGATCTTCCCAGCTGATGACCCTGGTTTCATACTTTTGCAGATCAGGACAGAGAAAGAGAAGAAACAGAAGGACTGTCAGAAAACCAAGCAGCAGCCAGCTGTTCTGCCCCCACAGACTTTGAAATCAAGGAGAGTGTTCTCCTCTCCAAGTCCTACCCTGCCTCCCAGTTTGAGTTCCAGTCCCAGTTCCAGCACAGGTGCTCCACTAACTGCTGTAGACCAAAAGAAGTTTGCAGATGCATCATTGAGGATGATTGCTGAGGACATGCTGCCACTCAGGTGAGTTGAGTTGTTGTCAAAGGTTTGTGATTTACCATGCTAAATATGTAAGCCTCTACTTGATGCACAAAGACTACTAAGAGCTAGACAGACAAAAAAGCGCTAGGCTTGCTTCAGGCACTGACTCGCTAGAGCCAAGGATAGTTGCAGGGCATGATCATAAAACAATAGAAAAACGCAGACTGGTTTTGACCAACATGGCCTTCTTCAAGGCGTGGCAGCAGAGAACCAGAGCTCCAGGTAGGAGTCGCTTATATAGGCACAGTGGGTGGCACAGAGGCTTGACTACGCCTGCCGCTACATACAGTGGGTACTAGTTTCATTTGGACGGTTTCACGCGAGATTCTCACGTGAGTCATGGGAGAGTCACGCGGATTTTTAGTGGAGGAGTAATTGTGTTTTCACCAGAAGCTGCAATGTGCCCAAACAACCGCCAGGTGGCATCTGTGAGCAGGAGCGCCTCCATAAGACAGCAGCACGGAGCAGTGAACACGAATGGGGATTGGGGAATGCAATATAATAATAATACAGTATAGTTTTTCAATGAGAAAAATGTAACGATGGCAGCTATACGTCTCACTCTCTTTTTTTTCGATCCTCTCGTCAGCTCCAAACACACCCGTCTGCACTGCGATTACAGACCAGAGCGTGGTTTTCCACACAGCAGTTAATTAACTCAGTGGGCGCTGCTGCCGGTGTGTTTTTAAAATGAGCCAACTACAGTAGTGCCGCAGATTTCTCATTCCCCACCTTGTTTGATTGAGAGTGTTGCTGGATGATTTCTCATGAATGAACGGGCAATAGCCTATGTCACTTTCAGGCTGGGCGATAAAACGCTCCTAATGTGCTTGTGTAGAAAAAAAATAGAATGTAAAATAAAACAAGACAGATTTTAGTTTTTGTATGAGGCAAGAAAAGGTTCTTATTTCTTTAGTTTATATTGATCTAATAGTCATTGATGCGTGAGTTTAATTGAATATGGCTATTTGTTCATCTTTACTGTCTAGAACGGGCTATTTCCTTTAAATTTAATGCTGGTGGTACGGTAGCTTTAAGAGTCAGCAACCTCGGATGCTAGGAAGTGAGGTCATTGACCTGAGTAGTGAACTCCAGGCTAGCAGTGGAGACACACGGTTTTTTACCGTGTCCCATCCTGTTTTGTTTAGAAAGCCAAGTTTATGGATACTTGAGTGACACTTTTTTCCAACATCACCTGGACTTCGAGTGGATTTTTAAGGACAACAGTGTTTTGGACACGCTTGGTTTCCCCCAGAAAACTTGTTACGCCCGGTGGTAGGGTGGCACCGGCGGCCCATCGGCGGGCCACCGGTGCCCAAGCGTGTTTTTTTGGCCCTCATTTATTAAACTTGCGTACACCAAAAAAATGGGTGTACACCAAATTCACCGCAAGGATTGGAATTTATTAATCTGAGCGTAAGTGTACGGTACGCACAAATCTCACACCAGCTCTGACCAGGTGTACGCACATTTGGAACCAGCGTAGAACATGCAGGAACGAGTGCTGCTGTGTCAAAATGATTATTAAACCATAGTCTTATAACACAGCGATGTGGACCACATGTTGTTGTTGTTTATATTGATAAAAAGATAAAAAGTAGCCAAAAAAAAAACGATACCACCAAGTCCGTGTTGAAAATTTAACTCGACTTTTATTTTGAGCAACTGAGATGAATTAAAAACCACGACGTGACAGATGCTCGTTAATCAGCTGTGTAAATTTAGAAACAGTCAATGACAGACAGTCCTGTTATTGTAGATCACACACACAAACTTCCAACATCTCCTGCACCAGAGCATGACCGGACGGCTCCTCAGTCTCTCTCTCTGCCGGACACCGGAGCCCCGGTTGCGGGGGTGGGGGTCGGGGGAGAGCTCCGCTACCTGTCCAGGTGCAGCTGATCTCCGCGGCAAGTGTTTTTTTTTTCTTTTTTTCCCCTGTCAGCGGGACATCGGGCCGGTGTTTCACATCCCTCCATCAGCCGAACCATGCCAGCGGTGCTGATGGTTACAAAGTCGCGTTCGCAGCAGTAATATTCCTATGATTTCTCCTCAATCACTTGTGTTTAGTAAACTGCAGGAGCATTTCATGAGATCGCTGGGTTTCCTGACGTGGTCGGTGACACGTGCGTCTGCAGCCTCCATCCACCGGGATGACGCTTATCAATCACAAAATCTATCAATCTATCAATGTCCAGATATTTAATGTTGCCGCCCTCTCCCTGTTCAACGCGGTAATGTCAGTAAAGTCCCTCTTCTTGGCCGTCTTCCGTGTCTCCATGTCGTAAAAGGGGCAGGGCGACGCCTCTAAAGCAGGAATATATCAGGGCGTGACATTTAAATTACGCTCGTTTTCAGCCGCCGGATTTATCACCACCACGCTGGTTCTACGTCGAAATCAGCAGCGTACACACCTTTAGTAAATCACACGTGACACTTGGCGTACACTGATATTTACACCAGAATCTACACCAGATCCTGCGCAAGTTTGATAAATGAGGGCCTTTGTGACAGGGGCCTGACCCTGACCGATGGCAGGGCCCTGTAGGGAACAGATTAATTAATGGAGCAGTACTATTTAGCAGGTGTGATTCCATAAGGCCTTAAGATCCATGTTAAAAGTTGACTAGAAATTTGAAAATATTATCATAAACATCTGTTATTATAAGATTTTATGTAACATATTTAAACACCAGCTATAGCAGAGTCTTACAGAAAGGCACTCTTGAAATGCTGTTCAATCAACCACAAAAAAAGTAGGCCTAATAATTATAATTATAAAAAAATATTTAAATAAATAACATCAACTGTTTGCATTAAAAACTAAAAAACAACTGCCTGGTGTCTCCATTGTTAAAGTCTAGCCTTATTTCCATGGATGTATTATAGATCCATCATCCATGTTTTGTTTTTGTTTTTTTATTTTGCTCCGAGATTTTTTACATCTGGAGTCACGTGCACATGACGTACCACGCTCTTTTTCCGGTCAGTCGTCATGGAAACGTGACACTCACGGATCTACTAGAACAAACGTGTGTGATCGCGAACTTTACGAACTGAAAAATGAAACAATGGATCATTTTCACATCACGTGAAAGCCCCGCGGCTCACAGGAGTCCGGAGCTCTGGCGCTGCAGGGGGCGACGTGCTAACGGCTAACAGCTACCAGCTAATAGCTAACAGCTACCAGCTAACAGCTGCAGCAGCTGGCTGAGCCTCTGGAGCCGCGGCTCGGCTCACGTTAACGTGGACTCGGTGCGTTCCTCTCGCTCAGCTGGTGAAGCAGCGGTCTGATGCTGTCTATTGTCTGATGAGCATGATGTCCATGACGTGTCTCGTTATGTGCGACGAAGTTCTAACGTTGTCAGGTGATGAAAAAGACACCTGATCACGTGTTTATTGAGTATAAAAACTGATTAAAAAAATTAATAAACGATGTTTAGCCTGGCGGTGGGTCAAGTAAGGCCTGGCGGGCCGCCAGGCTTATAATACACTGGGGGAAACCCTGGACACGTGTAAGCCAGGAATACCTGCTAGCCAACATTAGCCACTACAGTTTTACATTCAATTAGTGTCTGTTGTGCCGAAACTGTACTGCAGAGGGGAACCCTCTGGGCCTTCAAGGTATTCAGTGAAGGCCTAAGAAAAAATATTTAAATAATTTTTGTACTACTATATATTTATTTATTTATTTTATTTTTATTTTATTTTATTTATTTGTTTTATACAGTGAGTAACACACAAGTAATATTTTCTAGATCATTGTTATAAAGTTGGACTAATATTTCTTGGGAAACAATGGGTTAATATAATGAAACGGGAAATGGACCAATCACAATTTTTCTTCCAACGGTATCTGGGCAGTAAATCATCGTCTCCCCCTGCAGGACCTTCGCTGGCTGTGAGCGAAGGCCCGTGTAATGCAAGTCAATGTGGGCATGAATTTGAGATTGACAGGTGTCTTAGCCAATCATATTCCACTGAGTTGTGGGCGGGACCATATCACGACAGCTTCCGGGTATTCGCGAATACCCGGAAGATAGCCGCCAAAATACTGAGGGAGCGAGTTGCCAAGTCCGCTTATTATACGTGACTTTGGGCTTGTTTTGTATTTGTATTGTATTTATGTATTTATTTGGTTCATTTCGGGCATGTCAATTAGTCATCATCATCACACATCATCTCAATCCAATTAATACAATACACATGACCGAAAGGGAAAGCGGGAGAAGCAAAAGCTTATCTAGTCCCGCCCCCAATACTCACATATTCATTTTTTCTGCATGTTACATTTTTGACATAACATTCTTCCAGTATTTTCAAAATTTTACAATTTGACATAACATTTTTTTTTTTTTTTTTTAACATGAAATTTCTCACTTTTTTCTTTTTTCAACATTTGACATTTTGACATAATGTGTTGCAGCGTTAGGCAGTATGTAGAGTTGTTTTAATGTGAAGTCGCTTATAAATATTGGTAGTCGTGGGTTGCGGGTTTTTGGGCTTGTTGTTAAAGTGTAGTTACTTATTTAGGGCTGCTTCCAGCTCCATGAGTTGTCAAGCAGATATTTTCGACATGTTATTTAAACGCAGGATAGTTTGTCCTCCTGCTGGATGTGTCACCCCCGTTCCCCCCGCCCCTCCCTTCCCCCATACACACACGACCACGACACTTTGCCACGGTGACAACAACAACGAGATTGGCTTTCCCCCATGGATGTATTATATTGCTTTCACCACACTGATCAAGAGAATATACCGTGAATTCTCAAATAAAAGCCGGTCTCCGTTAGAAGGTGGGTCTATTTTTATTCCTACCTCATAGCCCACGATCGCCCGTTTGAGCAGTTTCCAGTTTAACTGCTTCATCCGTTTCACAAAGCAGGTTCAATAAACTCTGAGTCTAAACCTGAAACTGATTTATCTACTCTGAGACAGGAAACCCAGAGTTTGCCTCATTTCAGGGTTAACAGACTAAGTTTTCACTAAACCTGCTTTGTGAAACGGACCCCTGACTGAGACTGACTGAGCGGGTGGTGAAGCTCCGACTCGCCGCGGTATGAGCACCAGCACTCGGCCTGAACGCAGTCACACCCGGTCATGTTGTTCGGTCCAGCCCGTTGAGAACTCCGACTGACCGAAATAAAGAGCGGAGCCTATAGTCTGTGGCCGGAGCGCACATTTATTTATTAGAAGTTTAAATGGTGCTGATTAAACGCCTGACTTTAAGCTGGGTCAGTTCTGCTGTTGAAGCCCTGAAGCCCCACAGACCCACAGACCCAGCGCCACAGCAGCAGCAGCAGCAGCAGCAGCAGCACAGAACTGAATTTGTACTGTAAACAGGGGTGAAAGTAAGCCGGTACAGTCCGGTACTGCGTACCACTAAAAGATTCAGAGGCGGTACGCAGTACCAGGAAGATCATGAGAGAGATTAAAAAAATAAAATAAAAAGTAAAAAATTTAATAAATCTAATTTCACATGAATTCACTGTGGTTTGAAATGATTTCTGTGAAATTGTCTCGATTATTATTATAACACATAGTGTCAAAGACAGAGACATGATCTACTTTCTGTGCGCAGCAGCGCTGTGCCCTGGGACGTCAGCACCACCTGCAAGCAACTGCAGTGGGCAGCTGTGCACCGTGGAACGCGCGCCGCTCGCTCACTGCTGCTGATTGAAGACTGAACTTTTTTTTCCGGTACCGTGAAACTTTGCCCTCAGCGCGTCGTGGCGACTGGCGAGTCCTGTCGGGACCGACGCGGACGTGACACGCGGGCCAGAGCACGCGCTGGGTCTTGGTGCGGCTACAGTCGAGCTCGCGGTCTGTTTATGTGAATGCGGCTCCAGCTGCTTGGTGTGCGCCACAGCGGTGGTGCGCGTTTAGACCATAGTAGGCTACATCCATGATGGTTTGAAGCAGAGAAAAAACAAACGTGTGTAAAAACAAAACGGAGCTGAAAAATGAAACAATAAGTCAGTTTTGCACCAGTCTGTGGAAACAGCCTAAAGTGAATGAATGACAGCAACAGTTGTATCATTGAACTACTGCAGATAAAAGTAATGACTAGGGCTGTCAGGCGATTAAAAAAATTAATCTAATTAATTATAGAATTTGTAATTAATTAATCTAATTAATCGCATTTTAATCTTATATCTGCTAAAGTTACCCAAATAAAGAATTCAAATTCTAGGATGTTACAAAATTGTATTGCATGACTAATCAATTGAATACACCTAGAGAAGATTTGAAATCCACATTTTTATTGGTGAAGTGCGTTTCATAAATGAAATTTAAAAGAAAATGGTCAAGCACATCCCAGCAAACCAATGGGCTCTATGCACAGCTCCAGCACTTCCTGAATTTAAGGCAGGTCCTTCATTTCCTGTCTTATATTATTGGACACACTGATTAATCCAGGTGTGTCTGAGTAGTCACAATGGTCAGACACACCTGGATTAATCAGTGTGTCCAATAATGTAAGACAGGAAACAAAGGAGCAGCATTAAGTTCAAGAAGTAGTGGAGCTGTGCATAGAGCCCATTAGGTCAGGTGAGGAACCGAAGCGCAGCGCCCTGGAGCGGAGGCAGTTTCAGATCACACACACAAAACACACAAACAAACACGGAAAGAGCGAGAGAGGCAGAGACGAGTGACGAAGTGGCAGAGACGAAGTGGAAGTTGTTTGACCCACAGCACACGGCATTATAATTATATGAGGTTATTTACTTATCCATGATGTAAAAAAAACAGCTCTGAATGTGAGTAAACAACAGCTGAGGAGCAGAGGCGCTTGCGACCGCCGCGGAGAAATCAGCGTCTGGTCTGGAGGGACGCGGCCGCTCCGCTTCGCAGCGTGACGTCCCTCTCTGACTGCACATCTCGGGTTGTGGGGCGGCTGCTGCAGCGCTTCAGTTCGTCGTCTGTTCTATTTTTCACACGAGCCGGAGCGCTGTTGTCGAGCTGGATAGACGTACCAGACAGGAAGTCGGGCTCAGAAAAGACGAGAGAATCCGGTCAATTTTCAAAATAAAATAATTAAATGATGATTAATTAAGTTGTTGCTTGTCCGTCTATTTGTCAGTTGCGCCTGCACGCGAGACACACACATCCATTCATACAGAGCTAGGGACAGACCTGTGTGTGTGGAAAACCGAGTACAGACGGGTAGAGATGTGAGTGGAGTCGATGTTTGACCGGCGGGGAGAGAGCAGGAGAAGCAGCTCCCTGTGCAGCCAGCCAAGCGCCTGGGACGAGCGCTGCTCCCGCTCCGCTTCCGCGGGCAGTGTCCGGGCTGTGAGTCGCCTCCATGTCGGTCAGTCTGTTGTCACTCTGCTTTGACCAGCGATGCAGGTGTGAAGTGACCAACACGTCCGGACAAGTTCCTCGGTGCTATGCTACCGTGATGTGCCACTGCCAAGTAGCCAGGGTCATTCAATGGGCCAAATTTAAAGTGCTCGCGCATTGAATTGCCACTCAGAATTAATTGCGTTAATTTTTCTAATGCGTTAATTTGCGGTGTAATTAATTAATCTAATTAACGCGTTAAACTGACAGCCCTAGTAATGACTACATGACCTTCCGTTTGTGTTGGGGCATATTTACCATTTTAACTCTGTTTTTACTTCAGATTTTAAAACTACTTTCACCCCTGTGTAAACCTACAATTTGCATATGGTAGTTTGATAGCCATTAAGGCCAGTGAAAAATGGCTGAGCATTTACAAAGAGCCTGTGCCTTTTTCCCATTTCACCTCAGGAGGTGTTTGTTTTATAGCCACTTTTGGCAGAAATATTAAATCTACAGTGAAATTCAACTGTGTCTAAGCTCAAACAAACACAAAAAACATTATCAAAAATACATCTTTAGTTGTTGAACAGCTCATGATTGACATTTTACTTTCATTCCAGCTAAACAAATAAGTGAATGTGTGATTTGCTTATTTCATTTTTTTTTTTTAAAAAGTGATTCAGGGTCTGGGTCCACGGTTCGCCACTGCTGTACTGTACAGTGACCCCTGAACCGAGGTACCGAACCGTGACTTGTGTGTACCGTTTAGGGTTGTTCGGTATACCGGTACTAGATTGGTACCGGGGTACTGAGGCATTTAAAACGGTACCATACTGAGCTTAGATGGGACCGGTACTTTCATTTTGCGCCGCCGGCAGCGGTGACGTCGCCACGTGAAGTCACCGCATTGTAATTTGAGCCGTGGCGAGTGAGAGAGCGAGCCACAAACGAAGCAAGGTGCTTTTTTTAATTACCGTTACAGCGCCACCTGTCCATGTGCCTGTGTTTGTGTGTGCGTCTGTGTGTGTGTGCGCGCGCTGAGCGCAAGAGAGACGGCCGCCACAGACTCATTAATTAATGCAAACACTGCTGGTTGATAAGTCTCGTTTTTACCACGGATCACCACTGGCATGCATGGTCTCTCTCTCTCTCTCTGTGAGTGAGTGAGTGAACACAGCGAAGGAGCGCAATAAAATAAAAACAATAGTTGTGTGTTTGAGTAAAATGAACATTTGTGTTTCATTCTATAAACTACTGATAACAATTTCTCCTAAAAATTACAACTGGTCAAAATAACCAAAAAAGATGCAGTGTTTTCAGACCTCAAATAATGCAAAGAAAACAAATTGATATTCATTTCTAAACAGACCACTAATGTTTTAATTTAGAAAGAGTTCAGAATAATATAGATGGAAATTTAACCCTGCAGCAGCAGTAACAGTTTACTGATTTACTGATTATTTACTGATGCATATGTTCAGGGTTGCCAACTTTTGGTCCTGGGCTGGAGTGAGATTCTGTTGGCGGGGGGGGGGGGGTGTTATAGTTATGTTTATTGTAGTTTTTCTTTCTGTCTCTCTCTCTCTCTCTCTCTCTCTCTCTCTCTCTCTCTCTCTCACACACACACACACACACACACACACACACATACCATAACTGAGTAGGCTAGAGGTGTAATAGGTGACAAAATATAACCCTCTAGGGGGGGTCTGGGGGCACCCCCCCAGGAAAAAAAAGTGATTTTAACATGTATTTGAAGCATTCTGGTTTACTCTGAGATGAAAATAAAGGGAAAACACAACATTTGCTTCAGATAAGAGGGAAAAAAGCAGATCTGTGGTTCCTATCATTGTATGGCTGGAGTGTATGAAACTGGTCTAGTGGGGAGCTCTGGCTTTTGGCCTGGACCGGCCTATTGAGCCTATTAATATATGAAAGGACAGAACAGACATGTCCTGTGATTTTCAGTCTTCTATTAGGCTACAGCCTGATGATACAAGTCAGGTCCTGAAATGTGTGTTTCTCTTCTGTAATAAACATTCTACATAGCCTACCCATTCGGAGTTTGCAGGTATGGCCCACGTGCATGCATGCGCAGTTGCGCACACACGTACACACACACACACACACACACACACACACCTACCTGTTGCTGCGCTGTCTCTCTCTCCTCTGCTCTCTGGACTGAGCTGCCTGGCTGTACTTTTGTGCTACCAAGTCTGCATCTTGATTTTATAGTTTTCAACGGACTGGCCCAACCAGCCCGACCGCAGGCGTCAGTTCGAGCCGCGTTCAGTCCGAAAACATAACTCGGTCAGGTCAGGTTGTGCCTCGGGCTTCGCTCTCTCCCTCTTTTTTTGGGCCATCGGATTCGGACCAAGTCGGGTCCAGGCTTCAGCACCGTGCCGCTGTTGGTGGAGGGGGGAGGGGGGGGGTCGCGGATCGACAACTCCCCGTCCTACTGTGCTGTGATCACAGGCTTGAGCAGCCGTCCAATCGACACGCAGATAAGCATCGCGCACACCAATCAGAGAACCGATTGATGAGTGCCAAAGCTTGCTTTAAAATTTTTTTTTGCCAAATCGCTTGATTTTGGCGTGAGAATTGTTTGAGTGGCGTGAGAGCGTGAGACAGGACCTAAAAGCGTGTGACACACGCCAGATGCGTGAGAGTTGGCAACCCTGATTATAGTTCTAAGATTTAAAAAGACTTTTAAAATAAAGCCAATAATGACATTTTTTGTGTTCTCTTTTTATTTGGAAAAGTACCGAAAAGTATCGAAAAGTATCGAAAAACATGTTGGTACCGACACCGGTACCAAAATGTTGGTATCGTGACAACACTAGTACTGTTACACCCCTAGTACCCACTGTAGAAACAATGTTTATCAATTAGACAAGTATTTCAATTATAAAGCATGTCAAACAAATGAGAGGATATATCAAGAACTGTTAGAGAATACTGTATATCAAAATATGTCAGATATATAATAATCATATCACAGATCACAATACAGCTTGACAGTTATAAAAAGGGTCTAAAATCAATGTCCTCATTTAGGCCTGGGTATATTAAGGCATCAAACAAAAGGATCCAAAAGGGAGACTTTTTGGATCTTTTCGGTTCTGGTTCTCTACCACTACGCCCACGTTTTCTATTGTTTTATGATCATGCCCTGATGAATTAAAGGCTTTTATGCAACTATCGTTGGCTCTAGCACCTGAGTGCCTGAAGCAAGCCTAGTGCCTTTTTGTCCATCTATCATATTTTTTAGCCTCAAGAGCACCCCGCATCACCATGGCCCTCATTTATCAACCGTGCGTACGCACAAATGTGTGCGTAATGAGTGCGTAAGAACATTCCCACGCAAAGTATGGAATTTATCAACTTGTACTTGTGCTTAGGAACGTGCGTAAATTTAAGCACAACTCTGACCATGCGTACACACAAAATCTAGTGGTAGAACAGTGAAACTACAAATAGAACCCAGTGGAGGAGTCATAGTGTTCAGCAATCTCAAACTTCACACATGTTCCCTGTTTCCTAATTGAGACTTTTTTATTTCTCGGTGATCTTTCCTCTGACCCAACAGAATTAACAGCAGTTGTTACTTTCTCCATACGCAGCATTTTTTCCTTTTGTTGGTCACACCTGCATTTAGTGTTCCAAACAGTATTTTTTGGTTTGATTCAACTTCTCCTACAAGTACCTCAATCTCGGTATCAGAGAAACTCCTCTTCTCCGCCCTCTTTGCCATGATTTTGGTGTGGGGAAAAAAATCCATTCATGCATTAAAGGGATTGTTGCTACCATATATGGTCAATTGGAGGCGTTTCTGAATGCAAATGACCCTAACCATGGTAGTTAGGAACAGGTGGGATTTATCATCACTGATTACTTACTAGTGTGCGTACGACCGGTGTCCGCACGTTTGATAAATACGGATTTTTTTGTACTTACACACATTCTAAATTTCATTCCTACGACAGAATTTAGAACCTTTTCTACGCACGGTTGATAAATGAGGCCCCTGGAGTTTACTTCTCTTTTTTCTACTTTGAGCTACTAAGAGTATGTCTACAACATTTCAAAATAGAACGTTTGGCTCACACATAATGGTGTATTTATTTATTTAATTGTGGCACTTTATTCCTCCATACTTACACACGCCACATGAGACAATATACAATGCCATTATGTCTTTGTTCTCCACTCTCTCAGTTTCGTTGAAGGCCCAGGCTTCAGGTCTTTTGTGAGCACCCTTAGCCCTCAATACAATAAGCTGTCCCAGCGTGCCCTCGGTCTGCAGCTCTATGATGATGTGGAGAGAACCATTAAGCCGCAGCTCATCCGTGACCTTAAAGTGTGCCTTGCAAGAACCAAAGATGGTGAGAATGCCATTCATGTCTCATTTGACCTCTGGACTGGGGATCAATTCCAACCAGTGGAGGAGCCCATCATCGTAGTGCAACTCCATTTTGTCACTGAGTCCTGGCGCATCCGCCGTCCCACTGTGGCTTTCCGACACCTCGCCGACAAAAACCTCAGCATAGCTGTAGCCAGAGAACTTGAAGGTGTGCTGCTGAGCTATGGCATATTTCCACACAACATTGGTTATGTACTTGCCAACCAGGCCAAAGAAACCGTGTTGGGGAACAACTTGTTTTGCGACTACAAGAACATGTGCTCAACCAACAGGGGTGATCCAGATGTAGATGAGATGGTGGCATTTTTGTCTGACCAGATGTCAGAAACTGAGTCCCCCTTTTCAGAACTTCAGATTGGGACCGGGACCATTTGTGTGGCCAAAACATTGCAGCTGGTGATCAAGGAGGCACTGAAGACTTCCAGGGTCGTGGAGAACTTGCTCTCACAGGTGCACAATGTTGTGGCTTTCTTTAGGAGCAGCGCCTACTGGAGTGAGGTATGAGAAACACAGACTATAAGGTGATGTTACAGACTTATAGTGTGTGTATATATAAATATTCAGTATTTATGAATAGGTTTAAGTGTCCTGAACCAGCAAGGTTTGTCAGAATCTTTGAACAAAGAGTATCCAGTCAAACCTGCACTTGACCTGAGCACAAGTAAGTGATGATTGACATGACATCACAAATTAAACTTTGACTTCATACTGTGAGAACAAAGGTTATTAACTCTGCCTTTGGCTGATGGCAATGGGGACAAAGGATTACCTTCTTTATATTATTACCAAGTACCAACTATCAACTTTAAACTTCTAAAACTCTCGCGTCTGTGTGAGAGAGTACACCGCAGAGGAAGAGTGAGTCATAGCTGCTGGGTTTCTGTTTCAGACGATTCAGTTGGTGATTCTGTGTTTTTAAAACCTATGTTAGGGCTTCAGCAGAGGTGGGTAGAGTAGCCAAAAATTGTACTCAAGTAAGAGTATAGTTACTTTAGATTAATGTTGCTCAAGTAAAAGTAAAAAGTAGCCATTCAAACATTTACTTGAGTAAGAGTAGAAAGTACTTGGTGAAAAAGCTACTCAAGTACTGAGTAACTGCTGAGTAACCTCTGATTTGTTTGTTTAATGATCAGCGCGTAAATGTAGGCCTAATCAAATACACAGAAATATAATAGCAATGAAAAAATTCAGATACTGCCAAAGAACAACATTTAACAACTAAGACAAAAGCCTAAATTACATTTTTTACAAAGTAACATAAATTAAGACAAATTCAGCCACAATAACTTGCATAGGCCTATCTATGAAAGATCTATGAACTGTCCATAAGCTCTTTGTGTGGGTGTGTGTGTTTGTCTGTGTGTCTGTGTGTTACGTTTCGCGTCGGACAGTTCGCATCTCCACGTCGCCCATTAATCCCTGATCAGTGTTCACCTCGTTGGGCATTATCCACTATTATACCAGGGCTGACGTCATCCTAATCATTTACTAGCCACAGTTTTTCAAATTTGAGGCGGAGTGGCCGTCCTGTTTACCGCGTAGATTTTGTGTGCGGTCATGTGACTGCCTGGCTCTGTCTGATTGGTTAAACGGAGGCAAACGTCGCGAGTGGCTACATCTGATTGGTGAAACGCAGTCATGTGACAGAGGCTCCTTAAAACATAAACAAACAATTTGCACATTGGATCGATAAGAAAAAGTAGCGAGTAGCGACCGGAATGAAGCTCAATGTAACGGAGTAAAAGTACCGCTTCTTCTGAAGAAATATACTCAAGTAAAAGTAACAAGTATGCTGCATTGAAACTACTCTCAGAAGTACAATTTATCCAAAAAGTTACTCAAGTAAATGTAACGGAGTAAATGTTGCGCGTTACTACCCACCTC